>NC_060950.1:69193545-69195194 GCF_022045245.1 Lucilia cuprina | reverse complement strand
TCTGTTCTAGTTCTGTTCTAGTTCTGTTCTAGTTTTGTTCTAGTTCTGTTCTTGTTCTGTTCTAGTTCTGTTCTAGTTCTGTTCTAGTTCTGTTCTAGTTCTGTTCTACTTCTATTCTACTTCTGTTCTAGTTCTGTTCTAGTTCTGTTCTAGCTCTGTTCTAGTTCTGTTCTAGTTCTGTTCTAGTTCTGTTCTAGATCTATTCTAGTTCTGTTCTAGTACTGATCTATTTCTGTTTAATTTCTGTTCTAGTTATGTTCTAGTTTTGTTAAAGTTCTTCACTGCACTGCTGTAGTGTATGAAAATTCAACTAGCACTAATAACACTAGAAAAACAAAAAACGAATATAAAATTTCAATTAAACCCATAATAATACTACAATAATAAAAAATTAAAAAAAAAATAAAAGTATTATGCAGCATAGAAGACTACATCTTTGAAAAACTATAAAAAGTCTATAGTTACACTAGAACGTTTAGATATAACATAATTTTTTTGCAAAACAAATTGTTAAAAAAGGATAACGATGATCAAGTAAAAATTTTTAACAATACATAAGATTTTAAAAATTGAAAATGCAAAGAAAAAAAAAACAAATATTAATAATTTTAGAATTGGAAAATTATGAAATATGAACCACTCTAATTTTTACATATTTTCACATTACATTTGATATAAATTGATATGCCAACAAGCTCACACACAACTACACTAACCTATAAGTATATCCTTGATTCATATGAACACACTTGTCTGTGTGTATGTCTGTGACTGTAAATTTGTGTTAAAATATTTTTATGTATGTATGTTTGATTGTATGCATATTATTATGAAGATGAGCATTTATTTGAATAACAAAGTGATTTTGATTGAATTTCAATTGAAAAAAAGATTGAGCAAAAAAATCCAAAAAAAAAACAAGAAATCTGATTTTGGCAGTTTTACTGCCTTTGTTTTTATTTATTTTTTTTCACTCACACATAAAAAATAACGCACACAAAGAGATTTGAAGAATCGTATTTAATTAAAATACAGATATATTCGTTTTATAACATAATAAAAAACAAAATCAAAAAAATATAAACATATTCTCACAATTTTATTCATACGTTACAGATCAGCATAAATTATTTATAAAACGCTCCAACTAATTCTAATGGAATTTAAACTAAAAAGTTTATGTAAAACTTGTTAAATCCGAAAAAACAGAATAGAACCAACACATTTTTATTGGATAAATCAACAACTCAACATAAAATTGAACATGAAGCGTTCAGCGCTTTTAGGCGCTAACGGCTTTTATTTGTTATTAATATTGCTGGCAATATTGCAAATAACACTAGCAGCGAGGCAAAGTAAGTAAAAACCATTTTATTACATTTGTTTTACAGATTTTATTATTTTTTTGTACGGAATTTTATAACATAAACAATTTTAAAGTAATTGCATTACATACGATAGTGTGTTCTAGAAATTGTTATGAATTTTTGAGTTCAGTTCTAGTTCAGTTCTAGTTCAGTTCTATTTCAGTTCTAGTTCATTTCTAGTTCAGTTCTAGTTCAGTTCTAGTTTAGTTCTAGTTCAGTTCTAGTTCAGTTCTAGATCAGTTCTAGTTCAGTTCTAGTTCAGTTCTAGTTCAGTTCTAGTTC
>NC_060950.1:69189663-69193445 GCF_022045245.1 Lucilia cuprina | reverse complement strand
CAGAACTAGAACAGAACTAGAACAGAACTAGAACAGAACTAGAACAGAACTAGAACAGAACTAGAACAGAACTAGAACAAAACTAGAATAGAACTAGAACAGAACTAGTTCAATTCCTTAAATTTTCTCGAGATTAATTTTAAATAATCCTTAAAACGGAGTAAAATTCCTATAAGATGAGTTATTGCCGAAAAAAATATTTAATTTTCAGTAATTTTTTTCTTTTTTCAGGAAATTGATTATAGATTAACATATTTATGCCAAAGATTATATCTGAAATGTTTTTGATGTTTATGTTACTAAGATCGTAACAAATCCGACACACATGTATTCACGTTGCAAAATGGAATAGTCAAAAAAAAAACTGAAATTTTTTCACATAGAAACAGTTGGTAGAAGTTACATTTAATGTTTTAAGGATTTTTATTTACTTTTTTTCAGTGAAATCTTTATGAGAGGATACAATTTACCTTTAGGTTGCAACAAACTCATACACATAAACAGACAGAAGGATATGTGAAATGGGAAAAAAAAGTTTATTTCCTTAAGTATTGTATTACTTATATGTAGCTATGTGTGTTTGCACACGTACATACGTTTGTATGTGTTTGTTAAAGTAATATAAAAAATTATTTTGATTGGGAGTGTGTAAGGATGAAGTAAATGTAACCTGCAGGTTGAAGATACTATCTGCAATAAATTTATTACGATCTTTAGATCATTATGTCTATATAGATTTACGTAACTAAAAAGTAAAGTCTTTAACTAATTTAGGAGACTGTTCAGAATATCTGAATCATATAACTCTCTGAAAAAAGTCAGTAGTCGTATTGAGAGCCTGCTGGTACAAATGTTGATTGAGAATATGTGCATGCTGGTAAATTCTTATATTTAGAGTGTATTCAAGTATTTTATGCAGTAAAAAATATATATAATAAAACATATTTTCTGTTAAAGCAATTGAGAACAAAAAATAGAATAAATGATAAAAAGAAATGCCAACCAGCCAACTGCATTTAAGTACTTGTAGTTTAAATACACAGTTTTCTCTGCCACTAAATATTCAGACTTTCATTGCATTTCCAAGAATATTAATATTTTTGACTACTATTCCTTTGAAAAAAATTTATATTTATACATTTTTCTTCTTTTTCTATATATTTTTTAATACTTTAAGTAATGTACGAATGTATCAATATTACAGCAACAAAACATCAATGGTTATATTATCTCATCTATAGTTAAGTATAAGAACATTAATTCGTTTACATTTTCTGGTGGGAATATAATAGGGAAATTTAAAAATTTACATTTCAAGTTTTTCTCTATTGAAATTCTGGTGAAATTCATTAAATATGAATCACAAACATATTTAAGGTTTCTGCCAAGGAATTTGTAGTTTTAAGTAAAAAGTAAATCATCATTGTTTTGTAATGTAGTGCAAACAATAAATACGTATTTTTTCGTTACCATACACTCTTACAAAACCTACATATACACATACATATGTACTTGTTGTCTTCCGTTCAACTACACACATTTACACTCTGTTAGTATATTAGCAATTAAGTATTTATTAAGTAGTACCATCAAGTGCTTAGTGTCTGAATAGTACGTATCAAGGAGAAGAAAGAGGAGAAGTAGTTGTAGTAGTACATTGCTCTACAATTAACTATTTCTCACAAGCCTTATCAATTTCCATGGTAACCCGGCTTATGGTAAGGGTCATCTCAATGTTCGACAACGTCCATACAAACATACACCCATACAATTCAATAACATTCCATCTTAGATAATGACTACAATCTGTATTATCACAATTTCTCTGTGTATATTTGTTTATTTGTTGTTTTCTTTTTTCTCTCTGCTAAAACGTGCATGTTGCTTTTTGTATTCAGCAAAATTGTTTCAATTGTGTTAAAGCGTATTGATGATTTGGCATGCAGTTTTTTAATCTATCATTTAAAAAAGAAACAGAAAAGCAAACATTTCCTCATACTTTTGTGGTTTATCAAGAGTGTTGATCATTGCATTAAGTAGTTTGTTTTGCATAGAAAAACTGAATAAAATAAAGTGAAAGAACAGGAGGGAACTGAACTAAAACAGAACTAAAACAGACCTAGAACAGAACTAGAACAGAACTAGAACAGAACTAGAACAGAACTAGAACAGAACTAGAACAGAACAGAACTAGAACAGAACTAGAACAGAACTAGAACAGAACTAGAACAGAACTAGAACAGAACTAGAACAGAACTAGAACAGAACTAGAACAGAACTAGAACAGAACTAGAACAGAACTAGAATAGAACTAGAACAGAACTAGGAAAGAACTAAAACAGAACTAGAACACAACTAGCACTGATCAAGTACTTAACAGGAATTGGTATAATATGGAATTTAAAGAATGTAACAAGTTTCTAATGACCGACTGTAGTTTCTTATTAGATTTCTGTTATAGTTGTTGCTATATATCCCATTGAAATACTTTTTCTTTATTTTTTTAATATGTGTATATTTAAGCCAATGCCAACATTTATTTGGGCAAAGCCATTTTTTTATTCACTGAATCACTTTTAATGCCTTTTGATCTTTTACAACACACAGAATATTCGGTCTTTTAAATGGTCTCTCATAGATTTTTTTTTACCTTATAAACTTTCATATATAAGCTTATATACCAGGAAACAAACGAACGCACCCACCTATACACACACTTACATGTGAATGTGCATACAAGCTCATTTAACAAATTCACACACTCAACCCAATAAACAAATTTACAGTTGTACAAACACGTAAAGAGGGAAATATTTTAATGGCAAAGTTTTTTTTTTATTTAAATGCAAACACTCATACATACACGGAATCAAGTCATCACTTTACACACACATACGTACATACTATCATAAACACTTTTCTACACACACACTTTAACACAGTTTCGAGTAAAAAGCTTTGTGGGAAATTGTTTTTTATTTTTTTTTTGTAGAATTTCTAAGGTTTTAGTTTTTAAAACAAATTTAAATCTATTAACTTTTCATTTAGTAAGAGTAAATTAAATACTTTTACTTAATATGTATATACTTTTATTTTATTTTTTTTTTTTGCTTTTAAAATTAACTTAATACAAATTCCTTATCAATTTTAAATACTTTTCACTCTTTCCGCAGCAACCGCTCACGAGCCTTAAACTTAAACAACTGACCGATGTTTTTTAAAAAAAATCTCAACTCAGGTCTGAAATGAATTTTATTTTCAATCTACTGATAAGATTCTTTTAATTTTTGTTGGTGATATTTTTTATGTTTCTAATAGATTAAATAGATAACTTGTGTAAATATATATTTAGAAAAGTGATTTGTCAGTTAATGATTGCTAGAATTATCTATATTAGCTAATACTGTTGTCTTAAGTTACAAATGTGATGATAAGAAATATCATGTGGGAAAAATGAACTCTTTAGTGAAAAACCAATAAACCTGACTTTGAAAATAAAAACTAATTGAAAATCGTGATTACTTATCAGTGAAACAAGAAGCTATTTGTTTAGGTTGACCAAGTATAAGAAGAATCTAAGGTACATGTTTCGTCATTTTGGAGTTTTAAGAGTTCTCATTAGATCAGCTTCAGTTCTGTTCTAGTTCTGGTATACTTCTGTTCTAGTTGTGTTCTTGTTCTAGTTCTGTTCTGGTTTTGTTCTAGTTCTGTTCTAGTTCTGTTCTAGTTCTGTTCTAGTTCTGTTCTAGTTCTGTTCTAGTTCTGTTCTAGTTCTGTTCTAG
>NC_060950.1:69183311-69189563 GCF_022045245.1 Lucilia cuprina | reverse complement strand
TCTATAGTCTAGTCTATAGTCTAGTCTATAGTCTAGTCTATAGTCTAGTCTATAGTCTAGTCTATAGTCTAATCTATAGTCTAGTCTATAGTCTAGTTTATAGTCTAGCCTATAGCTTAGTCTATAGTCTAGTATATAGTCTTGTCAATAGTCCAGTATATAGTCTAGTCTACAGGCAAGTCTACTCTATAGTCTATTCTAGTCTATAATTTATTCTATAGTTCAGTCTATAGTGCTTTCTAGTCTATAATTTAGTCTGTATAGTCTAGTCCATACTCAAGTCTATAGAGCAGTCTGGTCAATATTTATGACTATATTTTAGTCTAAATCCGGGACTGTAGTCTGCATGATAATGAAGTCTTTATCCAAGACAATAATAATTTATATATTTGTTTTATATTTAAAAGAAAATTATCTCCCCATTTCAAAATATCTGCTGTTTGCGCTAAAGTAATGATTTACATTCAACATCTTAAACTTTTTTTGTAAATTGGTGCAAATGTTTTAGGGGATTTTCTGAGAATCAAACAAAAAAGCACTTATGAGGGTTAAGTATTTAAGAAAGAAAATAAACTCAGGCTGAGAAATGATAATAAAACTGTTTTACTTAAATGAAAACATTTTGAAGAAAATGTTATTGTAAATCTATCCCTAAACACACGGGTTGATGTTTTTATTTTGTTGCTTTAATTTTTTTTCAGGGATTTTCGACGTTTTTAATTTTATTTTATTTTTTCTTTAGCAAAAAATAACAAGTTATAAAGACACAAGTGAGTCTACATAGAGGAGTTAAATGAAAAAAAGAGAAAGAAAGTAGCAGTAAGTTTTTAAGTAAAATAAATTTTATTTTAAAAGGACTGAACAAAATTAAGCTGGTATTGTTTATAAATAAACAAGGATTAGGAAATATTGACTGCATATTTTCTTTATGTCTCTCGTTTTTTAAAGAAAACTCAACAAAATGACAAACTTTCCAGATAAATTATTTTTCGTTCTCAGTCCTTTTGCTTTGGTTGTCACAACCAAGTAAAAAGCTAAAGAAAGCAAATATATGAAACTCTTGTTATTGTTGTAGGGAGTACAATTTGTATACAAGTAAATATTTCTCCTTTTTGCCAAAGGTGATCAGCTTATGGTTTTCAGAGTATTTTACTTTCATACTCATTTTACGTGACACTGCAGTTACTCTTCATTCCTCTGTTTATCCTTGCGATTATGTACATACATATAACCCATGTGTTTGGAAGAGTGTGTGTGTGTGTTTTTTTCTGTATGTATGTATGTCAGTTAAGTTCATTATGTGTAACATTTAGACGAAGACATCGTCAAAAATAATATGAAATGGGTGACACATTTGGGATTTACTTGCGGGCGTATGTGGATTTCTTTTTCCATTTTACATTTTTGCCTTTAATGTTTTCTTTTTGTTCTTGTTGTATCTCATATGTGTTTTTCTTTCTTTTTGTTGTTTGTCTTTTTGTTGCTGTAAAAATCCCTAAATTTAAACTATTTATATGTTACAAAAAGAAACGAAATATAAAAACAGAAATTATTATGTGATTTCTCAAGGTATTCTACAGCATTTACGTCTATACCTCATCTACTCCCGACTCCTATACCTACAAACATGTAACAAATTCATTGTTGTTTAAGATATAAGAAAAAAATATTGTAACAAAATAAAATTATCTAGAAATGATTTCTTTTTCTTAAAAAAAAAAATAGAAAAAAAACTTGAGTTTCTTGGGGAAAAAGAAGCTTTACACAAATGTACTTTTACTTCTTAGTTATTTTGTGTTACTTTCTTTGCAGGAGTACTTATCAGAGTTTCTAAAAATGAAAATGAAATTATGTACAAAAAAAAGAAAGTATCAAAGTAAAATTATGCTTCATAAAACTTTATTTAAGAAATCATTTACGAAAATTTTTACTTTCGACAACTTTTATGATGTGGGTTTAGAATTTTTGGCAGGTTGCTAACATGCACATGAAATTATGAGATGTGGGAGTTTAGGCAGGCGAAAATAATTGAAAAATTTTCTATTTTTAACAAAAAAAATTAAGAAAGTTTAAATGAAAATAAAGAAAAAGTTAATTGTGTTGTTTCTATAATCTACTCTATAAACTAGTCCATGGTCTAGACTAGTCTATAGTCTAATCTATAGTCTAGTCTATAGTCTAGTCTATAGTCTAGTCTATAGTCAAGTCTATAGTCTAGTCTATAGTCTCGTCTATAGTCTATTCAATAGTCTAGTCTATAGTCTAGTCTATAGTCTGGTCTATAGTCTAGTCTATAGTCTGGTCTATAGTCTAGTTTATAGTCTAGTCTATAGTCTAGTCTATAGTCTAGTCTATAGTCTAGTCTATAGTCTAGTCTATAGTCTAGTCTATAGTCTAGTCTATAGTCTAGTCTATAGGCTAGTCTATAGTCTAGCCTATAGTCTAGCCTATAGTCTAGCCTATAGTCTAATTATTGCGTCGTCTTTAGCCTATTCTATAGTTTATTTTATAGTCTAGCAGTTAGTGTAATCTAAAGTAAGTCTATATTAAATAATCATTATTCTTTGTCCAGACATTTTTCTTTGGAAATATTACAAAAATTCCAAATATTTTTTTATAAAAAACACATCTGCCTCCTACTTATTTATCACTTTTTTTTGGCATAATTTTCATTTATTTTTTTCTTCCTCTTTTTGCATTCTTCCACGCCAACAATTTAAACAAATTTTCCCTCATTTTAATCAATCACTATAAATTAAATCCGCCTTTCGAAATTTCATTTAAAATTTATTCTCTTTTAAACAACAAACATGTTTTTTTAGCCATGAATCCACATTGACTTGAAGACACGAATAACAAAAAATTAAATAAAATAGAAAGAAAATAAAAATTTGTTAAAAATTATTTAAAAAGGCAAGTAACAAAAAAGTTACTTTCCTCAAATATATACATACATACAGACATATGTAGGTATGTATATTTTGGCTGTTTGTTGAGCGCTTTCGGAGATTTAATCAAAAAGCAAGTAAAATTCTATTTAATCTCTCTACGTCTAAGATTAATTACATGAATTACATTTCATTTTGGATGTAACTCTATTAAAAATGACACAAAAACTACGAATAGAATAGACAAGAGAAGATGTGTATGTGTGTTTGGGGATGTGAGTGTTGTTTGTGTGTTCTAAAAGTTTTTGTATAAAATCAAATGATTCAAATGATTGCGAAACTTACAATTTGTAAGAGAGTTTATCTTTGTATGTGAGTGTGCGTGTATATCTGTATATATTTAATATTCTTTAGTGAAATTCCAAAACACATTTGCTCACTCACAATGTGACACACAAAGAGCTAGAGTATTTAATATCCTTGAAGCCTAAAATCAACGAAATTCCCTTACAATTACAAACACATTCGTAAATGTTAAAATGTAGCTGTAACTGACGGTGTGTGTGTGCTTTAATATCTTCTAAATATGCCAGAACAAACAAACATGTCTAAGGGTGAGTGTGTGTGTGGATGCGTTTATGTAAATCTGCTTTATTTACATTAACAACTTGCACCCACAAAGATACTCAAACCCAAACACACACACACACATTATCCCATTTAATGATACATACAACTATAATCTATATACAACAAATCAACTCATTTGTACAACACTTTTCGCGTTTTAAACATGAATGTTGATCTGTGTCACTGTGCCTTTGTATTGCAATTTATTCAAAAATAATGTTGCAAGGCAGCATCAGCGCAGCTAGCTGGTGGCATGTATGTTGGTAATGTAGGTGTAGTGGTAACGTTGCAAATGTATAGGAATGTTTTTGTGTTATTTTACAAAAAGAGTACAACTTAAGGTTGTTGTATCGCATTCACATCCTTGAACACGATATCAACATTTGTGTTGATGTCATATTGATTCCTTTTACAACAACTGACGGCAAGGAGAACAATGCATATCTGATTTGTTAAAGCGTGTGGAACTCTAATACTCGCATGATATAGTGGAATAAATAGAAAAAAGACTATAGGCTAGACTGTAGACTAGACTATAGACTAGACTATAGACTAGACTATAGACTACACTATAGACTAGACTATAAACTTTACTATAGACTAGACTATAGACTCGACTACATAAAAGACTATAGACTATTAACTAGGCTATAGACTAGACTATTAAGTAGACTATAGACTGGACTGTATAGTAGACTATAGACTAGACTATAAACAAGACGTTAGACTAGGCTTTAGAGTAGACTGTAAACTTGACTATATACTAGACTAGACTATAGACTAGACTGTAGACTAGATTATATACTAGACTATAGACTAGACTACAGACTAGACTATAGATTAGACTACAGACTAGACTATAGACAAAACTATAGACTAGTTTATAGACTAGACTATAGGCGAGACTATAGACTAGACCATTACCCAAACTATAGACTAGACTACAGACTAGACTATAGACTAGTCTGGTGTACCTAAGTCAAAATTCGACTCTGCCTAAAGATTTGACATTTCTTATTTAAATTTTTTTATGTCATATTACCTTCACATAGTTTCTTTTATTTGTAACGACAATGATGGCTTTTATTTTGCATCACTTTGATGGCTGTGTGCAAATGTGTCCCCTGTATGTTCGAGGGGTGGGTGGATTCTTACAAAACTACATGCGAATTTATGTAAAACAAACCAAGACAACATGAAGATTTAACAAACCTTCATTCAGGCATATAGCCAAACAACATTTATACAAATATCCTTACATACATATATTCACGCGCATTCTTACATTTATCAGAATATGCAATGTGTCAACACTACATAGCACACAAACACTCGTACACTTGTACAAGTACATTCATTCATTTACATTTAAACAGAAATAAAAAACAACAACAACTACAATATAAGAAAAGGGACAAAAAGTTGAAGAAAAATTTTTCACACGTATATGCAATAAGGATAAAAACACACTATCACAACAATGGATATTGTATTAAAACTCTCAAATGTAAAAGGATGGTGGCTGTGAATGTTTATCTGTGTATGTTATGAATACAAAGTTGTTTTGTTTCGTTTTTTTTTTTAACTTGACAATTGTATCGTGTATGGGTGTGCGTTTTTATGAGAAAGAATTTGTTGCATAAAAATAAGTATAGGGTTAATAACTTGAGAAGTGTTAATATTTGTCTATAGTGTTTTCTACATTTGACATGACTAATGTCCTTAATGTCTAAACTAGTGTCCACCGTGCTAGTTATACTCTTGACAGTAGTGTAGTCTGTGGACTTAACTATAATTTGGTTTACAGTCCTGTTTACGTCTAGTCTGTAGAGTTATATATAATCTTTCTAATGGTCTCTACAAAGGAGATTATAATTCAGTAGATAATTTTGGCTACAGTCTGGTTCATTTACTTGATTGAGTACTACACTCTAGTCTAGCACTTGGTCATGACTGTAGTTTAGTCTGTTGTCTAGTCTGTAATAATGTCGTTATACTTGACTAATGTTCAGTCTAAAATCTTGACTATAGTTTGGTCTATATCCTAGTCCATAGGCATGTCTATATACGATGTTCTTCTTCAATTAAGTCCATTGTCTTGTCTATGCAATTAAACATTCTTTCATGTTCTAAAAACGTATTACTTTAACAAACTAAAAACTCTCCTGAATTAATATCCTGTCATATTCAGCCAAGTATTTAAGTTGTGTGTATGTGTGCATTTTCTATTTGTATGCAATAGAATGTTGTCGTGTTTATTTACCTAAAAACACTTCTTAACATTTTCAATACGAAACATTCAGTCATGTCAGTCTTTTGTCAAACACAACAAATGTATGCAACATTTCTTTTCTTTATTGTTTATCCAAATGTACATGCATATATTCAAACACACATATATGTATGAATGTATGCATGTGTTCGTGTATTTGTATATCTCCATATGTAAATACTCCATATGAAGTATTAAAGTCAATGAAATGCAGTTAAGTTAAATTTACACATGTGTATGCATTACGACAACAACAATTACGCGAAGCAAAAAATATATACAATATAAGAAAAATTCTTTGACACACAGACACTTGCAAAAATCTATGTTTAAATATTGGGTAAGGGTCTACAGGTCTAGTCTATAGTCTAGTCTATAGTCTAGTCTATAGTCTAGTCTATAGTCTAGTCTATAGTCTAATCTATAATCTAGTCTATAGTCTAGTCTATAGTCTAGTCTATA
>NC_060950.1:69177733-69183211 GCF_022045245.1 Lucilia cuprina | reverse complement strand
GTCTATAGTCTAGTCTATAGTCTAGTCTATAGTCTAGTCTATAGTCTAGTCTATAGTCTAGACTATAGTCTAGTCTATAGTCTAGTCTACAGTCTAGACTATAGTATAGTCTATAGTTTAGTCTATAGTCTAGTCTATAGTCTAGTCTATAGTCTAGTCTATAGTCTAGTCTATAGTCTAGTCTATAGTTTAGTCGATAGTCTAGTCTATAGTCTAGTCTATAGTTTAGTCTATAGTTTAGTCTATAGTCTAGTCTATAGTCTAGTCTATAGTCTAGTCCATAGTCTAGTCTATAGCCTAGTCAATAGTCTAGTCTATAGTCTAGTCTATAGTCTAGTCTTTCATCTGGTCTATATCTGCGTTAGTTTTCTTTGAGTGCACTGCCAATAAAGGGAAAAGCTAAGACAGCTAGGACAAGGTATTAAGATGACACAATCACAGTATTTTGCAAAAAGCATTAAGTATATTTAAATTTTTTGTTGCTATTAAATATTTTGTTGTTGTCGCTGCTACTCTTGCTACTAACAGCAGCTTATTGTAAAGTCTTTACGGATTTTTTTTTCTCTCTAACGCCCAGCAACTTCATAATACCAATGCAATGACAAACTGACTTTTTGTTAAAAGAAAAAGAAATAAAGAAATTTGCCAAAAATAGGTATTCACAAAAAAAAAATCAAAATGAAATTGAAAACATAAAGAATATTTCCAAAAATCTAAGAATTCAAAGAGGAAGTGACAAAACAAATGTTGAAATCACTTTCCATAAAGATTGAAATGAAAAACTAAAATGAAAAATATCAATAAGAAAAAAATGTCGTGTAAATGATAGACTGACAGTCTGACAAATAGTTCAAGCAAAAAAAATTCATGTTGTAATAGGAACGAACAACCAACGTTAAGTCTGTCTAACGGTCAGATACTGGACGAGTATAAATTCCAATTGTTAATGATGCTTTTTCTGGAACTTAGTTTTATGCTCCAAATATTTACTTCAATTTGGTTGATTTTTTATTTTTGTTGTTATCAAATTTTTTTTCCTTAGTTGGCTTGAGAACGCCAGCAGCTTGCAGTAACTTTGGGTGGGTATTACATTTCACTCCTTCCTCTTCTAACTTTCCCAACACAAAAGCAGCTTAAAAAACTATAGTGGAGAAAAATTTTGTGAAAAACAATTTTCGTTTTTTAGCATTGCCTGTCTGGTGGAGTTGGTTATGAAAAGCTATAACAGCGCGGCCATATTAAGAAAAAAATGCAGAAGAATATCAGTTAACGAATATTGTCAACAATCAATGGTGAATGAGGGGTGTTCTTAATGTAAAAAATTTTGCAAAGAATGTTGAAGGATTATTTTGCTAATAAAACGTTTTCACAACATTTTTTAAAGTCCATCCAAACGAATGGATAAGAAAAAATATTATGTTTTTATTAAAAAAGCTTTTTGTGTGGAAAAGTTGTCTCATTGATAAAGAGCTTTTTTTAATTGAAAATGCTTTTTTAACGTCAGGGTTTTCTTATATTTAAAAACATAAATTTAATGAAAAAGCTTTATTTGTATTAAAGCTTTTTGGTTAAAATGAAAAAGAAAATAGCTTTTAGTGGATTAAGTTAGAAAAGTCTTTTTGTTGCAGAAGATTTTGTCGAAAACGATTTTTATTTAAAATATTTTGTAAATAAGGCTTTCTTCTGAAAAAAATTATAAAAGAGCTTTTGTGAAAAAAAAAATTGTTAAAAAGCTGATTTTGAAATTTATTAAAAAGCTGTTTTAATGCTTTTATGTAGGTACTTGGTAAATATGTATAAAAAAGCTTTCTTACAAAGTTGTTTCAGTAAAAACGTTTGTTTAAAAAATGCTTAAAATTTTAAAAATCATTTAAAGAAAAAGTTTTTTTTTTCAAAAATTTTTTTCGATAAACAAATTTTGGTATAATAAAGCTTTGAAAGTTGTTTTTTTTACTAAATAATTCAAAAATTGTGAATTTTTATAAAAAAAATATAAAAAAGCTTTTTGATTAAAATACTTCAAAAAACAATTTAAAAAAGTTAAAAAAGCTTTTTGTTAATAAAGTTGTTTCAGTGAAAACATTTACTGAAATTAATTTACAGGAAAAGCTATTTGTTGCGAAAGCTTCGTGAAACAGTTTTGCTTAAAAAAACTTTTTATAAAAGAAAATTGTCATAAATGTTTTTATACAAAAAAGAAACTTTGTTAAAAAAATGAAGGGCTTTTTTTAATAAAAAAGTATTTTTTATAAAAATGTTTGAAACTGTGAAAATCATTTATAGAAAAAGCTCAATTTCCAGTTAAAACAGATAAAAAAAATAAAAAGCTTTTTTATAAAAAAATTTTAATTAAGAAAGTTTTATATTATTTTAATTGGTTTAATGAAATGGGAAAAGCTTTATTTCAAAACAAACTTCTTGATACAAAAAATCTCTACATATTTATGTTTTAAAAAGAAAATGTCTTCGAATGCTGTACAAATCTAGTACAAAAGAACTTAAAGGTCCTTCAACTGATGAAGTATCTTTAATAAAAAGCTTATGGGTGTTGTTTACTGAGAAATATTGTGCTTAAAATATAATTATTCACTTACCATTAAACATATTTAACAATGAAGTCCTGCAAACAAAAAAAAAAGAAGAAAATTAACCATTAAGTCAAATACTTGTTTAAAGTTTAAAAAGCAAAATTAAATTTTCTTTGGGTTGACAAACTAAAAACTAGAAACCTACTTATTATAAAACCCTAATAAATATAATTATATTAAGAATGAAACAGAAGAGCAAAAAAAACTTTTCTAATACTAATTAAACCCACCACACCTACATACAACTAACTGCTATTCTGGTCAATGTCTTCATTAACTATGATTAAACCAACAATTTGTGTTTTAACATCAATGAACTAGGATAAAACACACAAACAAGCATCTACTACTTATGATCCTGTTAATCTTATAATACCTTTTTCGTAACCACAGCATATTTGTTTGTGGCAACTATTTAAAATGTTATAATAAATTTTAGCCACAATATTCAAAGTAAACTAATAAATAAACTAAATAATCTTCTTGGGATAAAACTACTTATACTTGTTTGCTAGCATGTCGTTTTACTTTAGATACTCGAACTACTACAATTATTGCCATATCCTGCGTTCATATTTATTTGGTTGAAAGATATTTGAGATGAGACAAGCTTATGATAGATAGACTGCTATTTTAATACTTGTACTTGCTACCAGTTGTTATCATAATTCTTTGCTATTTAATAAAAAAAGAAGAAAAAAATATAACAAACACTTCTACATAAACACACATATTATGGTAAGACAGACAGACAGACAGACGGACGGACGGATGGTTGGATGAATGGACAGACTTAAATGATGAACATGATAAGAAAACATATACAAATAAAAAGTTTATAGTTTTAAGGAAGGCGAATAACAAAACTGGAAAACATATAACTTCAAGTGATTAACATAACAAATAAGACATACTGTGACATTTTAAAATTTAACTTAAAAGTTTATAGACAACTAACTCTTTCCCCTCAACTCTTTCTGTTCTAGTGCTATTTTCTCAGTCCTTATATTTATTATTAAAAGAAAAAAAAAAAAACAATTTTGTTGTGCATATGGCAAAAAATAAACAAATAATACTGATAGTGGACTCATCATCAACATTTTATTACACACAGATAATCACTCACACACACACGCACTCATAAACTCTCTCACATAGCCAAACACAGACGTTAGGAGTAAAAGAATATATTAATACGAGTGCAAACGGAAAAGTTTTTCTTTTCAATTCACTAGCTTACAGAATCTAATCTTGACTATTGCCAGTCCACTGCAAGGCCTTGAATTTAGTAGAGTCAAGAGTATTTTATATAGTCCAGTGGAAAGCTTTGAACGTAATCGAGTCAATGGCATTCACAGTAGTGTTCCTAAATCCAGTCGAAAGTATATACACTCCAGTTTATAATGTTGACTATATAGTCTTTATTATCCAATCCAATCTAAAGGTCCAGTCAGTATTATTAGCTAAAATCCAGTTTATAGTTCTAAGTAATGTCCAGTCTATAGACTAGTTTATAGTCTTGTATATATTTCAGTCTAAAGCCTTGCCTAGTATCCAGCCTTTAGTGTAGACTATTCAGTATAGTCTACACTCTTGACTACAGTTTAGTCTATTGTCTTGAATATTTCAGCCTAAAGTCTTGGCAATAGTTCAGTCTATAGTATTGGCAGTGTAAAGTATAGATTAGTTTATAGTCTATTCTAGTCTACAGCCTTGGCTACAGTTCAATCTAAAGTCATGACAATATTATAGTCCTAAGTAATATCCAGTCTATAGTCTAATTTAAACTCTTGTCTATAATCCAGTCTAAAGTATTGCCTAGTACCCAGCCTACAGTGTAGAATATCTAGTATAGTCTGCAGTCTTAACTATAGTGGAGTCTATTGTCTTGACTATTTCAGCCTAAAGTCTTGACTATAGTTCAGTATTTGATTAGTTCATAGTCTATTCTAGTCTACAGTCTTGGCTATAGTTCAGTCTAAAGTCATGACTAATATCCAACCTACAGTCTTGAATATAATGGAGTCTAGTCTTGACTATAGTCCAATCGATAATATTGATTATAGTCTGGTCCATAGTTTTGATTATAATCTAGTCAATATTCTTAACTACAATCTATATATAGTTTTGACTATAATCCACACTGTAGTGTACTCGGCTATAGTTCAGTTAATTGTCTCGAGTCTATAGTCTATAGTCTATAGCATAATCTTAACTATATTTCAAGCATATGCTCTTGATAGCTTTTAAGTGTCGTTTTGTAACTTCCCTGCTCTTTATTGTAAAACTAAATATTACTATTACAGTACACTTATAGTACTACAACTACTACTACTACTAGTACGATAACCAACACTTGTAAATAAAAGCCGACAATAAAATGTGCGCATTTTCCTTGTGCAACAATAATAAAAACAACATAAAAGCAGGCTATCGAATATGAAACCAACACACAAACACTTACACCCATACAATACAAATACACCTAAGTTTTCCCGGCTGTTCGGGAATGCTCGCGATTTGTTTAAAATTCAAAATTGTATTTCCATTCAAAACTAAGTTAGTTGGTTAATTGGTGAGTTAGTTAGCTTGAGAGCTAGTTAGTTAGTTAGATAGTTAATTAGTTAGTTAATTAGGTAGTGAGTTAGTTAGTTAGTTAGTTAGTTAGTTAGTTAGTTAGTTAGTTAGTTAGTTAGTTAGTAAGTTAGTTAGTTAGTGAGTTAGTGAGTTACTTTGTTGGTTGGTTGGTTGGTTGGTTGGTTGGTTGGTTGGTTAGTTAGTCAGTTAGTTAGTTAGTTAGTTTGTTAGTTTGTTAGTTTGTTAGTTTGTTAGTTTGTTAGTTTGTTAGTTTGTTAGTTTGTTAGTTTGTTAGTTTGTTAGTTTGTTAGTT
>NC_060950.1:69175012-69177633 GCF_022045245.1 Lucilia cuprina | reverse complement strand
TCTATAGTCTAGTCTATAGTCTAGTCTATAGTCTAATCTATAGTCTAGTCTATAGTCTAGTCTATAGTCTAGTCTATAGTCTAGTCTATAGTCTAGTCTATAATCTAGGTTATAGTCTAGTCTATAGTCTAGTCTATAGTCTAGTCTATAGTCTAGTCTATATTTTAGTCTATAGTCTAGTCTATAGTCTGGTCTATAGTCTAGTCTATAGTCAAGTCTATAGTATAATCTATAGTCTAGCCTACAGTCTAATCTATAGTCTAATCTATAGTCTATTCTATAGTCTAGTCTATAGTCTAGTCTGTAGTCTAGTTTATAGTCTAGTCTATAGTCTAGTATAGACAAGTCTATAATCTGGTCTATGGTTTAGTCAATAGTCTAATAATTAGACTAGTCTATATTGTAATTCACAGTCCAATCTGTAGATTAGTCTATAATCTGGTCTATTGTCTAGTATATGGTCTAATCTTTATTCTAGTTTATAGTGTACTCTATAGTCTAGTTAATATTCCAGTCTATAGTCTAGTCTATAGTTAAAAGTCCAGATTATAACCGAATATATAATCCTCTCAGTGGACGACAGGTCAGATTATGGTCGACTCAGGACACCTATCTGGGGTCTATAATCTAAACTATAGTCCAGACTAAAGTGTAGCTTGTAGTACAGATCGTACTCTCGTCTGTCATCGAGTATATAAATTACAACATAGTCAATTCTGTAATCCTTACTTAACAATTTTGTGAATAGTTTAAAATTAACACAAATAAATTTAGTTATAAAAAACTTTTTTTTTGCGAAATTGTTAATTAAATTATCCTAGTTGCCTTTTCACTTAACTAATATGTCATGTCAGCACTCTTTCTAATGCGGCAGTAAGTCATACTATTTTATGCTGTTGATTTATGTAGGTAGCAACAAACGTACTGAGTACTTAGTACTAACTATGCAAATATTAATAGAGTGGTGCAAAATACTAGCATGGTTAAAAACACGAACAAAATTTTCTAAATTTATGATTTTAATTTAAATATTTAGTAAAAAAGTATTTTTCAGTATTCAAAAATTATATGTCAAACACGAAGGACCATAATTAAAAACTATAAAACATATTTCACAGATTAACAGTTTTAAAAAATCATTTACATAATTTGTTTTGTAATGGTTCTAAAACAATATTAAATTTTTTTAAGCTTTTATGGTTCGAAGGACTAAAATTTAATTTTTTTTCACTTTTTTGTTAAAATTGTCTATTTATTTGCTTTTAGCTGTTAATACTGCTAAAGACGTTAAACATTAAAATTTATGACAATAAATTTTATTAAAAATAAGAACCATGAACTATTTTTCTGCAGCTTTTTTTGTATCTTATTTTGTCAGCATGTAATAGATGTTATTTAAAGTTAAAGTATTTTTCTTGTTTTTAATGTTAACACAACTGCCAAAAACTTTTTAATGGATGTTGTTATTAAGTTTAATTTAATTTTGTGTTATTTTAAGTAAATTAAGTTTTATTTTAAATATATTATATTTTTAATTTCTTTTTTTAATTTTTACACATTTTTTTAAACATTTTTCAAAATGAATCTTTTAATAAATCTATAACAGACACTTCCGTTGCGATAAGAGCAGCTTTTAATTATGCTTAATATTCATTTATTTTATTTTTTTTCATACTTATTTTTATAAATTTATTTATGTATTTATAATTTTCATTGATAATGCGGCTAAAAGTGCTAAAGTTCACACTAACACTACTATAACACTATAGATTTTATAATTTTAATATTTAGATAGTAAAACGCTTTTTTTCATTTTTATTTAAAACTCATGGTTTTGAAAACTTTAAAAAAATTTTGTTGGTTAATTTTTATAACAGTTATTACACCAAAAATTTGTTTTTGCTATTGGTTGTTGTTTAGTTGTGGTGTTTACTTCCGTTATTTATTTGCGAAATTTTACACGTTTGATTACTTCCGTTTTGAATTAACTACCTTTGCCATAATAACAACAACAATACGTTACCAAACCGCAAAACCCTCACACTTTTGCAAACAACATACGTAACTGTTTAAATCAACACTTACTCACACACACACAGAAACAATATAACGTTAGTTTACTTTTATAACCGTAAAACACGAACGAACAAAAATATGTTTATTTTTTGTTCAAAAGTCGTCGTTGTTAGCCAGAGTCGTATAATCAACGTCCGTTGCGTACGAAGGCGAAACAACGAATGAACAGAAATATTTTCCAGCATCAAGCATCCAGCTCTACTTTTGTCAGCTGTGTGTGTGTGTGTGTGTGAAATGTTAGGATGTAGTAGTACCTAAATGTAAACAGTACCCTGCAGTTGTTCCAGGAGTCAAGAAAACCTATAGTTCCAGCAAATGGCAAGTTAGATCTCTTGAATAAAAAATTGTGAACTAACTCACTAAATAACTAACTAACTAGCTAGCTAGCTAGCTAGCTAGCTAACTAACTAACTAACAAGCTAACAAGCCAACAAGCCAACAAGCTAACAAACTAACAAACTAACAAACTAACAAACTAACAAACTAACAAACTAACAAACTAACAAACTAACAAACTAACAAACTAACAAACTAACAAACTAACA
>NC_060950.1:69172631-69174912 GCF_022045245.1 Lucilia cuprina | reverse complement strand
GACTAGACTATAGACTAGACTATAGACTAGACTATAGACTAGACTATAGACTAGACTATAGACTAGACTATAGACTAGACTATAGACTAGACTATATACTGGACTATAAACTAAACTATAGACTAGATTATAAACTTGACTATAGACCAGATTATAGACTGGATTATAGACTAGACTATAAACTAGACTATAGATATGACTACAGACTAGACTATACACTAGACTATATACTAAAATAAAACCTGGATTATAGACTATAAACTAGACTATCGACTTTACTGTAAATTTGACTACAGACTAGACTATAGATAATTCAGACTACAGTGTAGTCTCTATTATAGGCTAGCGTACAGACTTTAGTTGAGATTTTTGAAATAAACCCTACTTTTGTATACCTCTTCATACAACCCCACTGGCAATTGCTCATGTTGAATGTTTTCTAAGAAGCAACTCAAGAAGAAAAAACAACAATAAAAAAGGACAAGACTTTATGTACTCGTTTAATATATGTATGTGTAACATTACTCTGAAACTAACGTTGGTAACACATTGAAATGACACCCGAAGACATAAAACAATATGTACAAAAAAATTACATATTTATATAAAACTTTTCTCAACTTAACAATAATTTTTGAAAAATAATTAACGAAGACAAACAAACGAAAATATTGAAAATTAAATGCAGGGCATTAAAAATTCGTTACGGACAATATGACTTAGTATGTTGTGAGATGTGCTCTTTTATGTATCTTTTATTGTCTACTTGCAACTAGTGCTGCTGCTGCAACTGATGATGATGAGGAAAAAAAGCTATAAAAAAACCTTGCAAGTTTGAGTTTGAAAATTCAGATATTATTCTTAGGAGGAGAAGAAATTTTGAAATCAAAAAACCAAAAAAGTTCATTCATTCATATATGTTTGAGATGAAGATCAAAAGAAAATAAATTTAAAATAAAAGAAACAAAACTTAACTTTAGAAAAGAATTTATTATGGAGGTGAACAAATTTATGAGTTTTAACCCTTTAAATGCACAAGTGTATACACTAAGAGTAATGTTTAGGTATTTAATGATTTCTTTAACATGAAATTGGTTCAATAGTTTTAGAGTTATTAACACTACTATATAGTGCTACTGACACAAGGGTCCTACTGAGCGTATGATTTATATTCATTTTAGAGTGTTTCTTTGTAAACAAATTTTTCGTTTCAATTAAAAAAATTATAAATTCTTCTTAAATTTTAATCCTTTAGCTAAAGAATAATTAAAACATTTAAACTCAAAAATCATTGCAAAAAATGAAAAGCTTCACCAAAAAATCTTTTATTCCATTTTGAATACAAAATTTTCTATATGAAAAATACAATAGAAAACTTTGAAAAAATAAACTATCAATTATTTATTTTCATATTGATGAAATTCTTTTCTCTATTTCTCTCTTTCACTCCTTCCGTTGTTTTATTTGCAACAAATTGCTGCATGTTTCATATAATTTCGATAGCATTCATTGTCTATATATATTTATATACTTCACATCAACATCCAGCAACAACACCATCACCACCAACGACAACAAGAAAAATCTATATAATAATAAAACAATCTCGCATTGTTTTGCTTTCAACATTGTGACAATTTATTAATCATTCGCTACATGGCTGCAGCTAGATACATTCAATGGTTTGCTAGTCAATGCCAAAGGAAGAGAAGAAGGTAGAGAAATCCTTGGCAATAAGAAACAACTACGATGGACAGCAACAATGTGAATAAATTCATTCATTCATTTTATAACCATTATCAACGCCATCATCAACACCAGTTTTATCATCATCAGCAGCAGCAGCACCATCATCAACAGCAGCAGCGGTAGTACTACTCGCCATTGTCAGCATTATCATCATCAGCAGTGGAATTATAATTTTTGTTTTCTTCTTTTAAAGTTTTCTTTTTCTTCATAATGATCAAAATGCAGCGAAGCGCATAAAAATGCAAATGTTGATAAAATTCGTATTCAATAGATGTGTTGCCACACTAAGAGAAAAATAAAGGTTGCACATTGTAATAGCAAACGTACAAAATAACTTAGTCTGCAGCCTCATACTAGCAACAGTCTAGCCTACAGTCTAGTCCATAACATAGATTAAAGTCTAGTCTACAATAAAGTCTATAGACTATAGTCTAGTCTATAGTCTAGTCTATAGTCTAGTCTATAGTCTAGTCTATATTCTAGTCTATAGTCTAGTCTATAGTCTAGTCTATAGTCAAGTCTATAGTCTAGT
>NC_060950.1:69150824-69172531 GCF_022045245.1 Lucilia cuprina | reverse complement strand
GTCTAGTCTATAGTCTAGTCTATAGTCTAGTCTATAGTCTAGTCTATAATCTAGTCTATAGTCTAGTCTATAATCTAGTCTATAATCTAGTCTATAGTCTGGTCTATAGTCTAGTCTATAGTCTAGTCTATAGTCTGGTCTATAGTCTGGTCTATAGTCTGGTCTATAGTCTAGTCTATAGTCTAGTGTATTGTCTAGTCTATAGTCTAGTCTATAGTCTTGTCTATAGGCTTGTCTATAGTGTAGTCTATAGTCTAGTCTATAGTCTGGTCTATAGTCTGGTCTATAGTCTAGTCTATAGTCTAGTGTATTGTCTAGTCTATAGTCTAGTCTATAGTCTTGTCTATAGTCTTGTCTATAGTGTAGTCTATAGTCTAGTCTATAGTCTAGTCTATAGTCAGTCTATAGTAAAGTCTATAGTCTGGTCTATAGTCTATTTTATAGTCTAGTTTATAGTCTAGTCTATAGTCTTTCTTTTAAACTTCTCCTACCACCCTCGTTTTTAATATTACATGGAATCTATTGTAACTAAAAGTATTGTTGCACTTAAACTAATTTTACCGTTGGGTTCAAGAAAAACTTTAACTTTATTTGCATTTTAAATTTGACAATGCACATACATCTTTTCCTACACACTTACGAACACACACACACAAACACACATACTCTCAGTTAATAGCAAATACTATACAAATACTTGTGTAAGTTCATACATGGCATAGCAAGACATTGGGTTAGACAAACGACTGTCGGACTATCCTAACTACCAACTGCATCGAATTTATTATACTCTGCTTCATTTGGCAGTATGTTGTGGTTGTTTTTTTTTTCAAAATGAAAATATTTTTATTTCTTTCAAAGAAAATTATTTTCTCTAACCAAACCAAGAAAAATTTAACATTGAAAATCTTTTAGCAAAAAAAATTTTGTGTTAGAAATAACATAGAAAATAGAGAAATTCTTGCAACTGACCAAAATGTTGCAAGCATTTTGATTAGCAAAAGTTTAAAAATATTTTCCGTATAACTAATACTAGATTTTGCTTTATTACTTCTACTTCATACTATAGCACTCCTGCGCTGTGTTGAATGGCTGTTGCTTATTTTGAAGTGTAGACTTTAACTATAAAAATTTTACCATAAAAAATTAAACTTTTGTTTATGGTGTATTTTTTTGTTAAAGACAATTTTAAACTTTTTATAATGTTGTTTTATCCTCTAGGTTCCACTATGGACCATCATCTTTGCTGACTCTCAACACCCACTAAACATGAACAATCTACAAACTTTTTCATTACTGTTTATTGTTGTAGTAGTTGTTAGAGAATTTATTGTTTTTGTTGATATTCCATGGCTGATGTTTATAGTGGCCATCACGGTTAGACAGTATTTTCCTAACTAGTACTCCAACGTCTTGATTTTCTTTAAGCAGGATTATTAGACTATAAGAAAAAGTGATATCTGTGACTCTTTGAAAACCTACCGGGATATTCTGTAAAAAAAATTGTATCTGCCTGTTTGAAAGCATCCCCTCTTATGGTTCTCTAATTTAGCTTTAATTAAAAAGCAACAACAATAAATTAATATCTCTTGAAAAAATTAACTGAATAATGCAACACTTCTATATAACATTTAATTATCGTTCCTTTTATATTATTTCTGTCAGAGTGTTTAAATGAATTATTCAAGACAACATACTATTACATTTAAAATGAGATCTTTCTTTATGTAGTTAAAATGTTGTTAATTACATACTTTAAAGGCAATAATGTTTTTCACACATTAATCTAGTGACCTATTTTACTAGACAACATGTAGAGAAGATGTAAGGTAAAATAATTATATGAAAATATATTTTACTATAGTCTGGACTAGAGTGGTACGAATTAAAGTCTAGTGTGTAGTCCAGACTAAAGTCTTGAATAGTTTCAACTACGATCCAAACGGTAGTCTATAGACTGGACTAGAGTCTCAAATCTTGACAATAGCCTATAGTGCAGGACTAGGGTCAATAGTCAGAAATATATCTATAGTCTAGTCTAAAGTCTAGTCTATAGTTTAGTACATAGTCTAGCCTTTAGTCTAGTCTTTAGTCTACTCTAGTCTTAAGTCAAGTCTTAAGTCTAGTCTTAAGTCTGGTCTTAAGTCTTGTCTTAAGTCTAGTCTTAATTCTAGTCTTAAGTCTAGTCTAAAGTCTAGTCTTAAGTCTAGTCTTAATTCTAGTCTTAAGTCTAGTCTAAAGTCTAGTTTTAAGTCTAGTCTTAAGTCTAGTCTTAAGTCTAGTCTTAAGTCTAGTCTTAAGTCTAGACTACAGTGTAGCCTATAGTCTAGTCTATTGCCCAGTCTACAGTCTAGTTTATAGTCTAGTCTATAGTCTAGTCTCTAGTATAGTCTATAGTATAGTCTACAGTCTAGTCTGTAGTCTAGCCTGTAGTCTAGTCTATAGTCTAGTCTATAGTCTAGTCTATACAGACTATAATCAAGCATATAATCTGTACTATGAACCAATATGTAGTGCTATACTCTGGTCTATAACTTGTCTACATTTAAGACTATAGTATAACCTATACCCTAACTACAGTATAAACTATTTCAGTTAAATTAACCCCCTACCATAATTTATCGCCTTTAAAAAATTCCCCTTGAACTTTGACAAAACATATTTGTAAAGTTCAAAAATAAAATTTACTACCTTTTACGTGTATGTGTGAAATTTCCTTCTGGCGCTTTATTAACCCCGAGTAATTTATCTTATGCTGTGCTACCGTTTAGACATCATATATGAATGTATGTACGTTCAAAATTACTGCAAACAATTACCAACTCAGCAGTTAAAACTTATGAGCAATGGTATATTTTTTCAAACTCTCTGTTTAGTTTTTAATTTGAAACAGTGTTTGAGAAAGAACAGCAACTATTTGTAATAAAACTGCAGTATCAGTAGAGGTAGCAATAGCACAAGGTGAGACGTTATAGCAAAACAATTCAACAACCATCAGGTAATTCATCTAACAAACTCCCTTGACATTAACACAACAGCATAATGCTGTGCCAAGCCAAGCCGCTAACAAACAACAATTTCTTTAGGAATTTGTTTATGAAACGCTTTTGCAACGCAACAACACTTGTGTAACAGAGAGCAGGCAAGGAAAAAGTGGAGCTATGTATAGCAGTACTATCACCACCAACCACTAGATTTATCAAGTTGTTGATATTACTTGTTTTGCATTGTTTTTCTCATTTAATTTTTTCGCACTTTTATAGTGTAATAAACATCAAGAACAGTATGTCAGTCAGTCACTCATTTGTTACGTCTGCCACTTACAATATATTAGAGTGGGTGAGAGAGAGAGAGCGAGAGAAAAATTAACTTTTTCTTATACTTGACTGAATTTTTCACAGCTGGAGAAACAATGACCTTTATATGTAAAAAAGTTTTTTTTTGTATAAAAAAAAATATCTGAAAAAAACGAAATTAACAAAATCTTGAATAATTTTTATTAAATGCGAATGAATTTTTACTTTATACAAACAATTTTAAAAGAAAAACTTTATTAATAGGAGAATAAGATCAATAATGTTTAAAGAAATTTTATAATTGATGTGCTGGATACTGTGTCGCTTAAAGGGTCGATCCAACATCGTCTGTTAAATGATCTTTTTTCAGAGAAAAGACAATTCACAATTTCATTACAGGGTGGAGCTAATAGCGATCATTGTATGAAACAGATACGATCTTTTCATTCTCCGATCCTGGATAATTTTGGTAAAAACTTTAGTTTACTCATCTTAATTTTTCTATTGATCGTTAAGCTAACTTCCTACTAAAGGAATTTTGTAATAAAGATACTGAGTACTGTAACGTTCGCTTGGAGGATCGATCCAATGAGAAACATAATTCACGATCGCAAGAGAAAATTAATGTGTTGAATATTTATCAAATTGACGAAGTACCAGAGGTGAGATCGATTATCTCTTTGACCGATCGCGTAATGATAGATAGCTGAATCCTTTAACTTACACATTTCATTATATTTAGAGTCTCACTTTTTATTCATGTTTGTATCTACATTTTACGATATAAAACTTTACTTTTCAAACTCATATCCCTAGTTCAGTTTCCTTAGTGTACAATAAAAGAACTAGGTTTCGATTCAAAAGTTTAATATGATTTTATTAAAAAAAAAAAAACAATTAGTTACTTAAATACCAGTGTGGGATTTGATCCATTCCAAGTAGCTGGTGACACGAGTGAAAGCAGCTGGGTAACCCTTGGCGCAGCCGGCAGAAGAACCGAATGAAGTCAAACCAACTTGAACCTTGGAGGATTCCAAAACCAATGGGCCGCCGGAATCACCTTGGCAGGTGGAAACGCCTCCAGGAGTAGAAACGCAAATGTTGGAGGAAGTGATAATAGCACCATAAGTCTTAGCACAGGCAGCATTAGAGATGACATCCATACGGGCCCATTGCAAGTTAGTAGCAACACCACTGGCATCGGAGGTACGACCCCAACCGGAAGCAATAACCTTATCACCGGTGTAGGTAGAGTAAGAGCTGGCAATGGCGGGCAATTTAACAGCCTTAATCTTGGCAGTATAAGCAGTGGAGGGGATCTTGATCAAGGAAATATCGTTCTTCAAAGTTTTGCTGTTCCAACCAGAGTGGATGATGATATCGCTCTTGCTAACGGTGTGTTTAACTTCAGCTGAGGTGCGTACAGTGGCACCCAAGTAAACAGTAACAGATTGAACACCATCGGTACAGTGGGCAGCGGTCAAAACCCATCTGTTGCCAATCAAAGAACCACCACACCAGGAGGAAGCGGTGGCACTAAGTTTCAAAGACAAACCAACTTGGTAGGGGAATTGTCCGACAGCAGCATTCTGGCCGTTGGTAATGCGTCCTTCAGTTTCTACCACAGGAACAAGGACATTACGTTGAGTGATTTCAGCGCCACGTAAATCGAAGGCATTGACCGAGGCCAAAGCTAAAGCGAAAAGTACTAAGAATTTCATGTTGCTCTTGTTGGAAAAACAAAACAACTACTGATTCCATTATTTCAATCACGGGCCATATATAGTGAAAATTTTTACAGATCTAGCGAATAGATAGAACAAGTTATCAATTCACTTGCTTGATTATATTCTTACTTAAGCATTACTGAAGTGAAAGTGTCTATGGTTAAAGCTATGCGATGGAATACTTTTTAAAGTGGCCAAAACTTATCTTATCTTACTCCCACAAAAGTGTAAATAAAGTCCGTGCTAAGAGCAAACACTTCAAATTATTAAATAGTCATTAGGTGTCACACTTTTTCCAAGTATTGATCAGTTTTAATTTATTTTATTTTTTTCGCTAGTATGCTAAGTTTAGTATAATGATACTGACAATATTTAATGGGTTTTTTTTATACCCTTCACCTTCGTGAGAAGGGTATATATAAGTTTGTCATTCCGTTTGTAATTTCTATAATATAATTTTCCGACCATATAAAGTATATATATTCTGGATCCTTATAGGTAGCGGAGATGATTAAGCCATGTCCGTCTGTCTGTCTGTCTGTCTGTCTGTATGTTTGTTGAAATCAGTTTTTAGAAGACCCCAGATATCTGCGAGATCCGAATCTTCCATAATTCTATCAGACATACGACCGGCAAGAACGCTATTTAAAATCAGCAAAATCGGTCCATAAATAACGGAGATATGAGAAAAAACCGAGACAACCTCTGAAAATTTCATATAAAATTTAGATTTTTATTCATGCTCAGACAGAAACTGCAAAAAACAAAAACAAAATACATAACAATACGGTAAATATTGTTATTGTAATTTGTTTATAAAAGCAAAGCAGAGCAAGAGCAGCAGAGCAAGAGTAGCAGAGCGAGAGCAGCACTAATGTTTTGTTATGGGCTAGAAATATGAAATTAAGTATGTAGAGCCTGGATTAAGTGAGAACCTATAAAAGGGGACTTTCTGGTACTTTTTCGTTCTTCAAAAGGTATTTTTTGAAATTTCTATAATATTGAACCTAGAAACATGAAATTAAGTATGCATGGCCGGATTAAGTGAGGACCCAAACAAGGGGAGTTTTTGGTACTTTTTCGTTTTTCAAAAGGTACTTTTTGCAATTTCTACAATATTGAACCTAGAAACATGTAATTAAGTATGTATGGCCCGGATTAAGTGAGGACCCATAAAAGGGGACTTTTTCGTTGTTCAAAAGGTACTTTTTGCAATTTCTACAATATTGAACCTAGAAACATGTAATTAAGTATGTATGGCCCGGATAAAGTGAGGACCCATACAAGGGGACTTTTTGGCACTTTTTCGTTTTTCAAAAGGTACTTTTTGCAATTTCTACAATATTGAACCTAGAAACATGTAATTAAGTATGTATGACCCGGATTAAGTGAGGACCCATAAAAGGGGACTTTTTGGTATTTTTTCGTTTTTCAAAAGGTACTTTTTGCAATTTCTACAATATTGAATCTAGAAACATGTAATTATGTATGTATGGCCCGGATTAAGTAAGGACCCATAAAACGGGACTTATTGGTACTTTTTCGTTTTTCAAAAGGTACTTTTTGCAATTTCTACGATATTAAACCTAGAAACATGTAATTAAGTATGTATGGCCAGGATTAAGTGAGGACCCATGAAAGGGTACTTTTTGGTACTTTTTCATTCTTCAAAAGGTACTTTTTGAAATTTCTATAATATTGAACCTAGAAACATGTTATTAAGTTCGTATATCCCGGATTAAGTAAGAACCAGTAAAAGGGGACTTCTTGGTACTTTTTCGTTCTTCAAAAGGTACTTTTTACAATTTCTACAATATTGAACCTAGGAACATGTAATTAAGTTTGTATGGCCCGGATTAACTGAGGACCCATAGATGGGGACTTTTTGGTACTTTTTCGTTCTTCAAAAGGTACAAAAGGCTTTAAACACATCATGGTGAAGGGTATATAAGATTCGGCACAGCCGAATATAGAACTGTTACTTGTTTCTTCCTTAGATAAAGACAAGTACAGTGACTTTCAATTATTTGTTTTTTTATTAATTATTTAATATTTTACAAAAGAAATAAATAATTAATACTACTATCTTATCGAGATATTGGACGTCATAGTTCTCTAATATTCTAAAAAAAAAACATTATGTCTCTTATACTATAAGTAGTATAAGAGAATTGGGACAATTCTGAAATTAAATTGCTTAAAGTTAATTTGAATTATCAAAAACATAGACATACCACTTGAGGAAGGGGTCTTAAAGCACAATCCTATTAAAAAGTCATGGAGCTTTATTTTGTCTTTATCTATACTGATATTATTTCAAAATGAGATAATTTAATAAGAAATGCCAGTGTTGACTCTGATCCATTCCAAGTAGCTGGTGACACGGGTAAAGGCAGCTGGGAAACCTTTTTCACAACCATCCATAGCACCAAAAGAAGTCAAACCTACTTGAATATTGCTGGACTCCAAAACCAATGGGCCACCGGAATCACCTTTGCAGGTGGAGACATAATCGAGAGTAGAGATGCAAATGTTAGAGGAAGTAACAGTACGACCATAAGTTTTGGCACACACGGCATTGCTAATCACTTCCATGCGAGCCCATTGCAAATGGTTAGCCACACCAGTGGCAGAGTCACCCATACGACCCCAACCGGAGGCAATAACCTTCTCACCGGTATATGTAGAATAAGAGCTGGCAAGAGCAGGCAATTGTACAGGTTGAATCAAAGCGGTATAAGTGGTTTGGGGGATTCTAATCAAGGATATGTCATTCTTTAAAGTTTTGCCATTATAGCCACTGTGCACAATAATGTCATTGGGATTAACTGTATATCTAATCTCAGCCTTGGTACGTACGGTGGAGCCCAAGTAGACAGTAATACCTTGTACTCCCACAGTACAATGAGCGGCAGTCAACACCCAACGGCTGCCGATTAAAGAACCACCACACCAGGCCGAGGAAGTAGCGCTAAGTTTCAATGACAAACCAGCTTGATAGGGAAATTGACCTACAGCAGCATCCTGACCATTGGCAATACGTCCCTCAGACTCAATAACAGGCACCACTACATTACGTGAATAGATTTCATTGTTGCGCAAATCGAAGGCGGAGGCCGTGGCTAAAGCCAAAGCAAAAACTATTAAGAATTTCATGTTGCTCTTGTAAGTGATTGAAACAACTGATACTTTTAGCCTCTCGAAATATCAGCTTTATATAGAAAATTTTAAATTTTCTTAAAACAAACTATAGATATTGCTGTAAAATTGCTGGAGATTTTTTTTGTATTAGTTCACTTGCTCTATCCTAAGATCAGATAATAAACCATAAACTTAAGTGTGATAATCCCAGTTAAACATACACTATTTGATAAGTGTGTTATTAGCTATTGATTTAATCAAAATTTAATATAAACACCATTTCCCAGAGAAATAACAAAAAATGTTCTAGGATTTGGGGAAAATTGTTTGCCATTGTGGAGGCATAGTTTAAAGAATATACAACTTAGTCACTTAGTTAGTTTAGTTAGTTAGTAAGTTAATTAGTTAGTTAGTTAGTTAGTAAGTTAATTAGTTAGTTAGTTATTTAGTTATTTAGTCAGTTAGTTAGTTAGTTAGTTAGTTCTTTACTTAGTTACTTATTTTGTAACTTAGTTAGTTACAAAGATTTTCGAAAAAAAATATTTTATTTCAAATTCCAATTTTTTTTTATGTTTTCTTTGGAAATGGTGTATATTTAAAATAATTGTTATAATTATCTATTAATTATAAATACCAACGTGCGTATTGATTAACTGGGATTTTTTACACTTCACTTAAAGCCCTATTATCTGATTTCCAAGGAATACAGAATTTTATAAAAACAAGAAAATTAAACCAACACCATTTCCAAACCGCTCTTGCCAGCTCTTATCCTTCCTTTGCCGGTGATGAGGTTATTGCTTCTGGTTGGGGTCGTATTTCGGACTCTGCTTCCGGTGTTACCAACTATTTGCAATGGGCTCGCTTGGAAGTTATTAGCAATGCTGTCTGTGCCAGAACTTATGGTTCCACCATTACCTCCTCCAATCTTTGTGTCAAGACTCCCTGTGGTATTTCCACCTGCAAGGGTGATTCCGGCGGTCCATTGGTGTTGGCATCCTCTGGAGTTCAAGTTGGTTTGACTTCCTTCGGTTCCATTTTGGGCTGTGAAAAGGGTTTCCCTGCTGCCTTCACCCGCGTCACCAGCTATTTGGAATGGATCAATGAACACACTGGAATTTCTTATTAAGTTGTTAAATTACAGAAATTTAAAATTCAAATTTGTTTAAATAAATAAAACAGTTTGAAAAAATTTATATTGATTTGTTTTATAATATCTAATTTTCAAGAAAATGTGCTATATAAGATTGCAATACTATATAGCAACTATATAACATATAGCAACTAAACATATTACAAATGATATTATCTAGTCTAAAAGGTCAAGACTATAATCTATTCTACGATCTAACTTATAATGTTTACTTTCTAAAATTTTTTAATTGATATGCTGGATACTGTGTCGCTTAAAGGGTCGATCAACATCGTCTAGTTAAATGAGCTTTATTTTTCAGAGAAAAGACAATTCACAATTTTATTATAGGGTGGAGCTAATAGCGATCATTGTATGAAACAGATACGATCTTTTCAAATTCCGATCGTGCATAATTTTGTTAAATACTTTAGTTTACTCATCTTAATTTTTCAATTGATCGTTAAGCTTGACTTCCTACTAAAGGAATTTTGTAATAAAGATACTGAGTATTGTAACGTTCGCTTGAATGATCGATCCAATGAGAAACATAATTCACGATCGCAAGAGAAAATTAATGTGTTGAATATTTATCAAATTGACGAAGTACCAGAGGTGAGATCGATTATCTCTTTGACCGATCGCGTAATGATAGATTGCTGAATCCTTTAACTTACACATTTCATTATATTTAGAGTCTCAATTTTTATTTATGTTTGTATCTACATTTTACGATATAAAACTTTACTTTTCAAACTCATATCCATAGTTCAGTTTCCTTAGTGTACAATAAAAGAACTAGGTTTCGATTCAAAAGTTTAATATGATTTTATTTAAAAAAAAAACAATTAGTTACTTAAATACCAGTGTGGGATTTGATCCATTCCAAGTAGCTGGTGACACGAGTGAAAGCAGCTGGGTAACCCTTGGCGCAACCGGCAGAAGAACCGAATGAAGTCAAACCAACTTGAACCTTGGAGGATTCCAAAACCAATGGGCCGCCGGAATCACCTTGGCAGGTGGAAACGCCTCCAGGAGTAGAAACGCAAATGTTGGAGGAAGTGATAATAGCACCATAAGTCTTAGCACAGGCAGCATTAGAGATGACATCCATACGGGCCCATTGCAAGTTAGTAGCAACACCACTGGCATCGGAGGTACGACCCCAACCGGAAGCAATAACCTTATCACCGGTGTAGGTAGAGTAAGAGCTGGCAATGGCGGGCAATTTAACAGCCTTAATCTTGGCAGTATAAGCAGTGGAGGGGATCTTGATCAAGGAAATATCGTTCTTCAAAGTTTTGCTGTTCCAACCAGAGTGGATGATGATATCGCTCTTGCTAACGGTGTGTTTAACTTCAGCTGAGGTGCGTACAGTGGCACCCAAGTAAACAGTAACAGATTGAACACCATCGGTACAGTGGGCAGCGGTCAAAACCCATCTGTTGCCAATCAAAGAACCACCACACCAGGAGGAAGCGGTGGCACTAAGTTTCAAAGACAAACCAACTTGGTAGGGGAATTGTCCGACAGCAGCATTCTGGCCGTTGGTAATGCGTCCTTCAGTTTCTACCACAGGAACAAGGACATTACGTTGAGTGATTTCAGCGCCACGTAAATCGAAGGCATTGACCGAGGCCAAAGCTAAAGCAAAAAGTACTAAGAATTTCATGTTGCTCTTGTTGGAAAAACAAAACAACTACTGATTCCATTATTTCAATCACGGGCCATATATAGTGAAAATTTTTACAGATCTAGCGAATAGATAGAACAAGTTATCAATTCACTTGCTTGATTATATTCTTACTTAAGCATTACTGAAGTGAAAGTGTCTATGGTTAAAGCTATGCGATGGAATACTTTTTAAAGTGGCCAAAACTTATCTTATCTTACTCCCACAAACGTGTAAATAAAGTCCGTGTTAAGAGCAAACACTTCATATTATTAAAAAGTCATTAGGTGTCACACTTTTTCCAAGTATTGATCAGTTTTAATTTATTTTATTTTTTTCGCTAGTATGCTAAGTTTAGTATAATGATACTGACAAGATTTTATGGGTTTTTTTCTTATTCCTTAGATAAAGACAAGTACAGTGACTTTCAATTATTTGTTTTTTTATTAATTATTTAATATTTTACAAAAGAAATACATAATTAATACTACTATCTTATCGAGATATTGGACGTCATAGTTCTCTAATATTCTAAAAAAAAAAAAAAACATTATGTCTCTTATACTATAAGTAGTATAAGAGAATTGGGACAATTCTGAAATTAAATTGCTTAAAGTTAATTTGAATTATCAAAAACATAGACATACCACTTGAGGAAGGGGTCTTAAAGCACAATCCTATTAAAAAGTCATGGAGCTTTATTTTTTCTTTATCTATACTGATATTATTTCAAAATGAGATAATTTAATAAGAAATGCCAGTGTTGACTCTGATCCATTCCAAGTAGCTGGTGACACGGGTAAAGGCAGCTGGGAAACCTTTTTCACAACCATCCATAGCCCCAAAGGAAGTCAAACCTACTTGAATATTGCTGGACTCCAAAACCAATGGGCCACCGGAATCACCTTTGCAAGTGGAGACATAATCGAGAGTAGAGATGCAAATGTTAGAGGAAGTAACAGTACGACCATAAGTTTTGGCACACACGGCATTGCTATTCTATAGTCTAGTCTATAGTCTATTCGATAGTCTAGTCTATAGCCAAGTCTATAGTTTAGTCTATAGTTCAGTTTGTACTCTATTATATAGTATAGTCTATAGTTTAGTCTATAGTGTAGACTAAAGTGTAGTCTATAGTCTAGTCTATAGTCTAGTTTAGTCTATAGTCTAGTTTAGTCTATAGTCTAGCTTAGACCATAGTATATATTCTAGTTTATAGTCTATAGTGTAGTTTAGTCTATAGTCTAGCGTAGACTATAGTCTATATTCTATTTTATAGTCTAGTCTATAGTCTACTCTATAGCTTAGTCTATAGTTTAGTCTATATTCTAGTCTATAGTCTAGTCAATAGTCTAGATGTATTCAAGTCTTTAGCCTACTCTATGCTTCTAATTTGAAAGGATTAATACATTTATAATTCAGGTACAGGATAAATTCATATGAATTTTATTTAATATTTTCTAAAAATACTACATTAAATTAGTAAGAAACTCCAGTATGTTCACGAATCCATTCCAAATAGCTGGTAAGGCGAGTGAAGGCAGCTGGGTAACCCTTTTCGCAGCCCAAAGCAGAACCGAAAGAAGTTAAAGGAATTTGAACACCGGTAGATTCCAAAACCAATGGGCCGCCAGAATCACCACGACAGGTGGAAGTACCGCCGGGAGTCTTAACACATAAGTTGGATGAGGTTATAATGCCACCGTAAGTTCTGGCACAAACAGCATTGGTGATGACTTCTAAACGGGCCCATTGCAAATCGTCGGTAACTTGGGTAGCAGCATCAGAAATAAGACCCCAACCAGAAGCAATAACCATTTCACCGGCATAGGTAGGGTAGGAGCTGGCAATAGCGGGCAATTCAATGGGTTGAATCAAAGCGGTGTAGGCAGTTTCGGGAATTTTAACCAGGGAAATATCATTGATCAACAATTGGAAATTCCATTCAGGATGGATAATGATATCTTCGGGATAAACAGTGTATTTAACTTCAGCTTCGGTACGGAAGGTGGCACCCAAATAGACAGTAGCTGATACAATTTTGTCAGTGCAGTGAGCAGCAGTCAATATCCATTCATTGCTGATCACAGAGCCACCACACCAGGTGTAGCGAGTGTCATCAATTTTCAAGGAAAGACCCACTTGATAGGGGAATTGTCCTACGGTGGCATCTTGACCATTGGTAATGCGACCCTCAGTTTGGAAAGCAGGTGCAATAACACTGCGTGAACGGATTTCACTAGCAGAAACTGAGGCTAAAGCCAAAGCGAAAACTATTAAGAATTTCATGTTGATCTAGTAAATTTTACAGTGAACTGTCTCTTATTAAGTTGGTGTTTAATTTTTCCTTAAGTTTGATTAATATTTTGTTACTTAAGTTAAGTTTAATAAAAATATTTTTATTATGAATTTATATTGTACCTGAATTTTGTGTGTTTATTATTTGCCTGAAACTTCATTAAAGTTTTTGAAAATCCTGAGCTTTTGCAGCGTTAAAGTCAATTCTGTGGGGGTCATTATAGTAGGGTTAATTATTGACCGATCCTCATTAAATTCGGTAAAAAGATTTTTTCTCGTAACGCCAGTAATGGGCGTTGAAGCCATTTTTTGGAGGGGACCATATATAAGGGGTTGGGTCAATTATAGTCCGATTCTCATAACATTTGATAGAGAGAATTTGGCTCATATAAGATTTATTTATTTATTTATTTATTTCGAGTTTTAACGCTGTAATAGCAAAAACAATTATGACTTTTTCGGAGGACATTTGTATACGAACGTGAATCGATATTGCCCATTTTCAATACTTAACAAACCCTACCTATAGGGAATATTTGACCTCTTTCCGTTCGGACTCTATCGTGCTTTAAACAGACAGACATGGTTAGATCGTCTTCGAATTTAATAAGGATTCGCAATATTTATACTTTTGTGGGTCTATGATCAATATTTCGATGTGATGGAATTTTTATATATCAATGTTAAGAACTGTTTTCGCTGATCATAGTTCATTAGATATTTCCAGTCAGTATTTCTAAGGGATGTAATATCTGAAATACATCGCTCTGCAGATGTTTGGATTTAATTATGATGAAATCCTGGCAATGTGACAAAAAGTATTTCAACAAAGCGTATACGCTACAATCGTGTGAATCTATTCCTACAATTTTATGTAGTTGTGCCTGTGAATCCTAACCTCAGACTTATTCATTCTGAAAAGGCGCTTTCTCTTTCTCTTTGGGTTTGAATCATAGGATTTTAGTAGACATACTTATCGTTGCGTTATTGCACCTGACTGAATAGGATTAGTAAGGAAAAGTATTCCAGTGATCGCGTATCCAGTCGTATAATAGTTGTGCCTTTAACTAGCCTCTGACTTCATCATTCCGAAATGGCTCTCATCTTGCTCTCGCTGGGGTTAAACCAAAAGATTTGAATAGTCATTTAAATAGCATTTGAATAGCCATGTTGCTTTCTCAAGCTTTCTGTACTTTATAGAAAGTTTACAATGAACTCTTGTTATAATTATAATAACATGGATATATTCATGGTAATATAAGGAGATAAATGTTTCAAATAGTTCACCATAGAACATTTGAAACTTTATACTAGATCGAGGTAGCGAAGTTTACCAGTTTTAACTCTTATTATATAACAATTATTACTATTATAACCTTGAATATACGAGAAATTGTACTCAAAAAGTAATTAACTAAAAATAAAACAATTTTAATTTATAACATACGATTTGTTATTGGTTTTCCTTGAAGCCCTTAAAATTTTGTTAATCAACATTTTTGGTAATCTACGTATATATATATTTAAAACCATAACGATTAAATCTTAAAATTTATACATAAGTGGGTTTTTTTAAAACATTTGTTTTTAACTTTTAATATTATAACCGATAACATATGAAAAGCTTATCAGTACAAGAACTACCTCAACATCTTTGTTAACCAAAAAAACTATAATTATTATTTAGGTATTGGTTTATTGATAAATTATTAAAAAACATAAGCTTATCAGTTACAATAATTCAAAATCTAGAGTGTTTTGAATACACAATTAACAAAATTTTAAATTCGCCAATAAAGTAATGAAAGCTTAACGTAATGTATCAGTCTTCAATTAAATTTACAAGATCAACATGAAATTCTTAATAGTTTTAGCTTTGGCTTTAGCCTCGGCTTCTGCTTCTGAAATCTTTTCACGCAGTATTGTTGCTCCTGCTTTCGGCACTGAGGGTCGCATTACTAATGGTCAAGATGCTGATATGGGTCAGTTCCCCTATCAAGTTGGTCTTTCTCTGAAACTTAACGCCACCCGCTATTCCTGGTGTGGTGGTTCTTTAATCGGCAACGAATGGGTTTTGACTGCAGCTCACTGTACCGATGGTGTAGAGTCTGTTACTATATACTTGGGTGCCACCTACCGTACCAGAGCTGAAGTTAAATACGTCGTTGATGCCGGTGATATTATCATCCACCCTGACTGGAATAACAAAACTTTGAAGAATGATATTTCTTTGGTCAAGATCCCCGAAACCGCTTATACTGATTTGATTCAACCCGTTGAATTGCCCGCTCTTGCCAACTCTTATCCTTCCTTTGCCGGTGATGAGGTTATTGCTTCTAGTTGGGGTCGTATTTCGGACTCTGTTGCTGGTGTTACTAACTATTTGCAATGGGCTCGCTTGAATATTATTAGCAATGCTGCCTGTGCTAGAACTTATGGTTCCATCATTACCTCCTCCAACCTTTGTGATTCCAACCTGGGTGATTCCGGCGGTCCATTGGTTTTAGATTCTACTGGCGTACAAGTTGGTTTAACTTCTTTCGGTTCTATTTTGGGCTGTGAAAAGGGTTTCCCAGCTGCCTTCACTCGTGTCACCAGCTACTTGGAATGGATCAATGAACACACTGGAATTTCTTATTGAAAACTTGATAAAATGCTTTAGTTTAATGGATTTCAAATAAAACAAATTTTTAACGATTTTTTAATCTTTTAATTAAACATGAGCTTTACAAGGAGCAATATAGCTTTAAATACGAGTCACTTGCAATAGTATTCCGAATATGAATGTCAATTTGCTTCAGATTTTAGGAACAAAAATTAAACACAATTAATCGATTATTTTATAAGAATTTTGCAAAAATACCAGTGTGTTCCCTAATCCATTCCAAGTAACTGGTGACACGGGTAAAAGCAACTGGGTAACCCTTAGAGCAACCAGCAGCAGCACCGAAAGAAGTCAAACCAACTTGAACCTTGGTGGTTTCCAAAACTAATGGACCGCCAGAATCACCTTTGCAGGTGGAAACAACATCAGGAGTGGAGACACAAATGTTAGAGGCAGTAATAGTACGGCCATAAGTTTTGGCACACACTGCATTGGTGATGACTTCCATGACTCCCCATTGTAAATCGGTGGCAACAGAGGTAGCAGAATCACCCATAAGACCCCAACCGGAAGCAATAACCTTATCACCGGCATAAGTGGAATAAGAGCTGGCAAGAGCGGGCAATTGAACGGGTTTAATTAAAGCGGTATAAGCGGTGGAGGGAATCTTGATCAAGGAAATATCGTTTTTCAAAGTTTTTCTTTCCCAACCAGAGTGAATGATGACATCGCTGGGTTTAACGGTGTATTTAACTTGAGCCTGTGTGCGAACGGTAGCACCCAAGTAGACTGTTATAGATTTAACACCATCGGTACAGTGAGCAGCAGTCAATACCCATTGGTGATCGATCAAAGAACCACCACACCAGGAGGAGGAAAAAGCTCCAAGTTTCAATGACAAACCAACTTGATAGGGAAATTGACCGACAGCAGCATTATGACCATTGGAAATGCGACCGTCTTGTTCTACCACAGGCACAACAACGTTGCGTGGTTGAATTACATCACTGCGCAAATCGAAAGCAGAGGCCGTGGCCAAAGCCAAAACAAAAAATAATAGGAATTTCATGTTGTTCTATTGAAGAAAATCAACAACTGATAATTTTCTTCCCCAATCTAATAGGTTTATATAGCAACTTTTGAATTTCGCCCCTGAAGTATGCAATAGAACTATAGAATTTGCAATAATTGATAAGAGAGTGATTTTAATTAAATTTCCTCCAGGTGCTGGTCACACTTTAACTTAAGAACTTATGCTTTTGTTGTTAGCAAGTGACTAGATTATGTTTGCTTGTGAATTAATTAAATTGCTAAAAGTATGGAGAAAATAGATAATATTTAAAATAGTGTGAAAAAAATCCCTGCACAAGTTAGCTGATAACACAATTAAAAACTATAGATTAAATCAGAGTGTTAATTAAAAACTATACACCGTTTGACAAAAACTGTAGTTCGGACGATATAACAGATTAATTGCTGGGCAATAAGTCAGATTGGAATTGAAACTATCGTTTGGGTTTGGCATTGGACTATAAATTAGACAGTAGGTTAGACATTAAATTAGACTATAGATTAGACTGTCTACTAGATTGTAGACTAGACTATCGATTGAGTTAGAAATTATACTAAAGACTAAACTATCGACTATAGTTTAAACTGTAAAGTACACTATATAGTTACTATATATAGTAACTATAGTCTGGATTATAGACCAGTGCTTAGACCACTAAAATATTTGTAAATATCATTTTACTTCTGAATATTTGAATAATATTAAAACTTTCATTGTTATCTGTTAACAAGTATTTGTTGGGGGTTTCTTGATTCTTTCTATTCAGTATTATCAGTTAAGAATATAAACAAATAACTTAGTCAAGAGGTACCCAAACAAATTCTATTATGGTTTGGTAATTGAACTTGATTTTAAAAGGAAAAATTTCGAAAATTATGAAATAAAACAAAATATAATTAAAAAGAAAGTCTTATCAGTTATTAATACAATTTGCCATTAACAAATCCATCTTTAACGTTACGCGGATATATCGACTATAAAAAGGTATTCGAGCAAAGAGAAAAGTATCAGTTGTTTAAATTCTTCAATAGAGCAACATGAAATTCTTAGTAGTTTTCGCTTTAGCTTTGGCCACCGCCTCAGCCTTCGATTTACGCAGCGATGTAATTCTACCCCGCAACGTTGTTGTGCCTGTGGTAGAGCAAGAGGGTCGCATTTCCAATGGTCATAATGCTGCTGTCGGTCAATTCCCCTATCAAGTTGGTTTGTCATTGAAACTTGGTGCTCTTTCCTCCTCCTGGTGTGGTGGTTCTTTGATCGGCCACCAATGGGTATTGACTGCTGCTCACTGTACTGATGGTGTTAAATCTGTTACCGTCTACTTGGGTGCTACCGTTCGCACACAGGCTCAAGTTAAATACACTGTTCAACCCAGCGATGTCATCATTCACTCTGGTTGGAACAGCAAAACTTTAAAGAACGATATCTCCTTGATCAAGATCCCCTCCACCGCCTATACCGCTTTAATTAAGCCCGTCCAATTGCCCACCATTGCCAGCTCTTATTCCACTTATGCTGGTGATAAGGTTATTGCTTCCGGTTGGGGTCTTATGGGTGATTCTGCTACCTCTGTTGCCACCGATTTGCAATGGGGAGTCATGGAAGTCATCACCAATACTGTTTGTGCCAAAACTTATGGACGCACCGTTACAGCCTCTAACATTTGTGTCTCCACTCCTAATGCTGTTTCCACCTGCCAAGGTGATTCTGGCGGTCCATTGGTTTTGGAAACCACCAAGGTTCAAGTAGGTTTGACTTCTTTCGGTGCTGCTGCTGGTTGCTCTAAGGGTTTCCCAGTTGCCTTCACCCGTGTCACCAGCTACTTGGAATGGATTAAGGAACACACTGGTATTGCTCATTAAATTAACAAAATATACAAAAAAATATTTAGTTACAAAATGTATTTCTAATTTAAAAATCCAACAAAATTTTAAGTAAATAAACTATTCTAACGAATTTATTTTAAATAAATAATTACAAATTTTGAATGTTTTTGTTATCAAAGAAAAGTAATTCATTATTTATTCATTTGTTCAATTCGTTTATACTTTCTATTGATTTAATCCAACTATATTCATTGTTGCACATAAATGAAATCATAGGAAGTTGTCTGCAACAATTGTATACAGAAATTATTATAAATCTATAGAATATCCTATTGTATTTGTATTGTAAGATTTGAGACAAAATCCAAGTTTCTAATAAAATATCCATATAATTTGACAATATTTTCAGAGTAATTTTATGTTTATTTTTCGTATTTGGAAAATCAACAACAAAATCAATTGCAAGTGGTTGGATAAAATCTTTCGCCAGCCAACTTCCCACAACACACACACAATCACAACAAAAAACTATGAAACAATTGTTATAACACATATCATATGTGGAAATATCTCGACAGGTACGAGTGGGGTACGAAAAGGATATATTTCGTTTAAATGTTAAATAGTATAGTCTATAGTCTAATCTATAGTCTAGTCTATAGCCTAGTCTAAAGTCTAGTATATAGACTAGTCTATAGTCTAGTCTACAGTCTAGTCTATAGTCTAGTCTATAGTCTAGTCTATAGTCTAGCCTATAGTCTAGTCTATAGTATAGACTTTAGTCTAGTCTGTAGTCTAGTCTATAGTATAGTCTATAGTCTATTCTATAGTATAGTCTATAGTATAGTATATAGTATAGTCTATAGTATAGTCTATAGTCTAGTCTATAGTCTTTTCTATAGTCTTTTCTATAGTCTAGTCTATAGTCTAGTCTATAGTCTAGTCTATAGTCTAGTCTATAGTCTAGTCTATAGTCTAGTCTATAGTCTAGTCTATAGTCTAGTCTATAGTCTAGTCTATAGTCTAGTCTATAGTCTAGTCTATAGTCTAGTCTATAGTCTAGTCTATAGTCTAGTCTATAGTCTAGTCTATAGTCTAGTCTATAGTCTAGTCTATAGTCTAGTCTATAGTCTAGTCTATAGTCTAGTCTATAGTCTAGTCTATAGTCTAGTCTATAGTCTATAGTCTAGTAATGTGCATGAACTCTAATTATGTGCATGAACTGAATTTATCGGAAAAATTCTCATTCCGACCACCTCCTTTTCTTGCTCTTAAGTCTACATATTTGAACATTAAATCTTTTACCCTTTTATGGGTTTACGCCTAAATATGAAAGTGTGTGTAAGTACGTACATATGTACATGTAAATTTCTGTATGTGGGGAATGTATGAAATGATGATTCCAAACATTCAAGCATATGATGACCATAAGAGATGACCATTTATTCATTTGAACGTACGATGATGCTGATAACATCAGACCGACCATAAACCTAATGCACAACTACATTTACAAATAAATACAAATTTCCACACACACAAATTAATACATATGTAGATACACTTATACATATATACATATTTATATTTACAATACAAACAACAGATTGCAAGACTATTACAGTAATAAATTGTAAATCGAAATGTTTTGAATTTGCTGTTGAAATCGATTGTTTAACAATATGTTGTGTATGGTTGGATACTATATTTCGATACGATAGGAAACGATTTCCATACAAGTTAAATTATTATATATTGAGTAAATGGCTTTTCAATAAATGCAAATATATTGAGATGAACACAGACGGATACGTACACATAGAAATACACATGCAAATAGATTTTACATTTAAATAAATCAGTCGACAAATATATTATACAGTCGATGTAAGAAAAATTAAAAATTCTACAAAAAAAATCTAACAAAAAAAATATTTATATTATATTTTTGCATCCTTATGTTTCCTGTTGCTATCAACTGTACACATACATATGTAGATTTTACCGCAGACACATGTCTCCATATAAATGAAATTAAAATTAAATTTACTATTATTGTTATAGTTGTTTGGGTCATTGGGCACGGTGATTATGAAGATGGGGTCATTGATATTGCTAACGATAATGTTGTTTACTTATTTTAAAGAATTAGAAAAAATCACAAAAATAAATTGTGTTAATAAAAAATCATATTGAATTGAATAACCAATCTGTAAAGACTATATTTTGCAAATTTTATAAACCAATAATCTATATCGAAAAGTAACATGAAAAATGAAATGAAAATCTACTGAAAAACACTCGTACAGACATACTTTAATTAACCTTATGTTGTGCACGTTAAATAAATTAAAAATGGAAAAATAAAAAAATATACAATATGAAATGAAATCTCTGTTAAAAAAAAGTACATTTCAGAAAAATAACATGTTCAATTGATATGTTTTTGTAGATTTTGCTGTCTGCCTGTCAGGCTGAACATATAGACGCCCACATGCTAAACTGAAACAATATAAAATAGAGACTAAATGGAAGAAAATATAAAAGGAAATAATGAACTTTAAATTCTCTACTAAAACTAGTTTATAGACTAGGTTATAAAGTAGACTAAAGATTAGACCCTAGAATTGACTAGACTAGACAATAGACTATACTATAGACTCGACTGTAGATTAGAGTATAGACCAGAATTTAAAGTAGACTAAAGATTAGAATATATACTAGAGTCTAGATTAAAATTTAGACTAAGCTACAAACAAGACTATAGACTCGACTATAGAGCAGACTATAGACTAGACTATTGACTAGACTACAGACTAGACTAAAGACTTTACTATAGACTAGACAGTAGACTAGACTATAGTCTAGTCTATAGTCTAGACTGTAGACTAGACTATAGACTAGACTATAGACTAGACTATAGACTAGACTAGACTAG
>NC_060950.1:69149124-69150724 GCF_022045245.1 Lucilia cuprina | reverse complement strand
ATTATATTCTTACTTAAGCATTACTGAAGTGAAAGTGTCTATGGTTAAAGCTATGCGATGGAATACTTTTTAAAGTGGCCAAAACTTATCTTATCTTACTCCCACAAAAGTGTAAATAAAGTCCGTGCTAAGAGCAAACACTTCAAATTATTAAATAGTCATTAGGTGTCACACTTTTTCCAAGTATTGATCAGTTTTAATTTATTTTATTTTTTTCGCTAGTATGCTAAGTTTAGTATAATGATACTGACAATATTTAATGGGTTTTTTTTATACCCTTCACCTTCGTGAGAAGGGTATATATAAGTTTGTCATTCCGTTTGTAATTTCTATAATATAATTTTCCGACCATATAAAGTATATATATTCTGGATCCTTATAGGTAGCGGAGATGATTAAGCCATGTCCGTCTGTCTGTCTGTCCGTCTGTCTGTCTGTATGTTTGTTGAAATCAGTTTTTAGAAGACCCCAGATATCTGCGAGATCCGAATCTTCCATAATTCTATCAGACATACGACCGGCAAGAACGCTATTTAAAATCAGCAAAATCGGTCCATAAATAACGGAGATATGAGAAAAAACCGAGACAACCTCTGAAAATTTCATATAAAATTTAGATTTTTATTAATGCAAAAAACAAAAACAAAATACATAACAATACGGTAAATATTGTTATTGTAATTTGTTTATAAAAGCAAAGCAGAGCAAGAGCAGCAGAGCAAGAGCAGCAGAGCAAGAGTAGCAGAGCGAGAGCAGCACTAATGTTTTGTTATTGGCTAGAAATATGAAATTAAGTATGTAGAGCCTGGATTAAGTGAGAACCTATAAAAGGGGACTTTCTGGTACTTTTTCGTTCTTCAAAAGGTATTTTTTGAAATTTCTATAATATTGAACCTAGAAACATGAAATTAAGTATGCATGGCCCGGATTAAGTGAGGACCCAAACAAGGGGAGTTTTTGGTACTTTTTCGTTTTTCAAAAGGTACTTTTTGCAATTTCTACAATATTGAACCTAGAAACATGTAATTAAGTATGTATGGCCCGGATTAAGTGAGGACCCATAAAAGGGGACTTTTTCGTTGTTCAAAAGGTACTTTTTGCAATTTCTACAATATTGAACCTAGAAACATGTAATTAAGTATGTATGGCCCGGATTAAGTGAGGACCCATAAGAGGGGACGTTTTGGTACTTTTTCGTTCTTCAAAAGGTACTTTTTGCAATTTCTACAATATTGAACCTAGAAACATGTAATTAAGTATGTATGGCCCGGATAAAGTGAGGACCCATACAAGGGGACTTTTTGGCACTTTTTCGTTTTTCAAAAGGTACTTTTTGCAATTTCTACAATATTGAACCTAGAAACATGTAATTAAGTATGTATGACCCGGATTAAGTGAGGACCCATAAAAGGGGACTTTTTGGTATTTTTTCGTTTTTCAAAAGGTACTTTTTGCAATTTCTACAATATTGAATCTAGAAACATGTAATTAAGTATGTATGACCCGGATTAAGTAAGGACCCATAAAAGGGGACTTTTTGGTACTTTTTCGTTTTTCAAAAGGTACTTTTTGCAATTTCTACGATATTAAACCTAGAAAC
>NC_060950.1:69146929-69149024 GCF_022045245.1 Lucilia cuprina | reverse complement strand
GTTCTAGTTCAGTTCTAGTTCAGTTCTAGTTCAGTTCTAGTTCAGTTCTAGTTCAGTTCTAGTTCAGTTCTAGTTCTAGTTCTAGTTCAGTTCTAGTTCAGTTCTAGTACAGTTCTAGTTCAGTTCTAGTTCAGTTCCAAATTAGTTCAAGTTCAGTTCTTGTTCTCATCTACTTCAGTTGCAAAAATAGTACTAGGAAATTGTAAAGACCTACATGGTAATTGCAACGACCTTCCCCACGCACTCTTACACATTCTAAACATTTAATATGCGGGTGAGTATGTGTGTAGGTATTTGTTTGCTTTTTAAATTCTACCATGATGGTTGTGGTTGAATTTGAAAATACAACTATTAAAAAGACAAGAGAATCTATTTGCTACTTTAGGTAGTTAATGAACTCTTTATATATAAAAAAAGGAAAAAGAATGGCAGTTAAGAATGTACCTTCGCCCATGTTATTATTGGCCATGTGTGTCATGTGACATGGCCCTCATCAAATATACATGTGTATAAAACAGCGAGGTGACCATATTGTCAATTAAAGAAAATACAATATGAAATGTTTAAACTTTAAAGGGATAAAGAAAAATTACGTATTTCTTCTGTTTTAGATTTCAAAAAATATACATATTTTAAATTAACATATTTTTTATGAATTTGTTAACCAACCCAAATATATTAAACAGAATATTAAATTAAAATAAAATAACATTCACTACTCAAATCAAAACATTCCAATTCTCAACAGCAATTAAAACTTTTGGTGTGTGTTTTTTTGGTTGTACTTTCTTTTACAAAAACTTTTCTTATTCAAATATTGAAGTACAATTTAATTTTGTTAAAGTTTTCCTGAGTAAAGGCCACTTGTTGGCACTAAAACGACGACACCCTGTTTCAAAATTTCTCTTGTGGATTCTGGCAAAACCACGACAACACACTTGGTTTGGTGTCAATTGTAATAAATATTCAATTACTTTATAAATATTTATATAAATCTGGCCATCTTGCTTTAATGTAATTTTTTTTTTTTTTTTGTTTTTTAAATAAAATTTTCTACTGGTTTAGTTTTATGTTAGATGGTGTTGTCAATTAAAAGTTGGAGGGGAAAAAAAGATTTTCAAAAAATAATACAAGTTTTTCTTCAAACTAATATTTTACGAAAAATAATAGAATCTTTCGTAAAATAACTCGATTTTCTGGTGAGAAATCCAAATCTTGGTGTTTTATACCAAATTTTTGGGTAAAAAACTTACTTTTTGTTGGAAAAATATGTTTGATTTAAATGTACTTTATATTAAAAGTATTTTCTCTAGAAAATCGATTATTTGATAATTTTAGCGAAGTAAACGTATTAAAGATATCCTCCACAAAAGAATTGGATTAAGTTGAAATAATGCAACCGCAGTCAATAAAGAAAATTACTTGCAATTGAAGAAAATAAGAGAGAAGTAAAAAATATAAACTCAAGTTAAAAGCACTAAATTGGCTACAAGTAAACTCTATAAGGAAATACATACACACTTGCAGTGTTAAAAAGTCAGTGGGAAAACTATTAAGTTAAAGGCCCTAAAGAGCTCAGTAGGGAGAACTTTGATTACTTACATACAGACAAGACTATAGACTAAACTGTAGACTACAAGAGGCTAGGCTGTAGACTGTAGAATAGACTATAAACTAGATCAGTTTATATGTTATAGACTAGAGTCTAGTCTATAAAACAGACTATAGACGAGAATATAAACTATACAGCCTATACTACAGACTAGACTACAGACTAGACTAAATACTATACTATATACTAGACTGTAGACTAGCCTATAGACTAGCCTATAGACTAGACAATAGACTAGACTATAGACTAGATTATAGACTAGACTATAGACTAGACTATAGACTACACTATATACTAGACTATAGACTACACTATATACTAGACTATAGATTAGACTAGACTATAGATTAGACTAGACTATAGATAGACTAGACTATAGACTAGACTATAGACTACACTATAGACTAGACTCTAGACTAGACTATAGACTAGACTATAGACTAGACTATAGACTAGACTATAGACTAGACTATAGACTAGACT
>NC_060950.1:69145269-69146829 GCF_022045245.1 Lucilia cuprina | reverse complement strand
TATACTTTATACTTTATACTTTATACTTTATACTTTATACTTTATACTTTATACTTTATACTTTATACTTTATACTTTATACTTTATACTTTATATTTTATACTTTATGCTCCCACTGTTAAAACTTTCTTAAATACTCACAGCAATTTCATTTGTAAGGGGAGACCTATTATGTATAAAATCATACTCTGCTCCATAATTTGCGAGGAAAACAACAGTAACAACAACTACAACGACCATGGCAGCAACAATGAAGACGGCAACGATAATCAATATCAGCAACATTAATTTGTAAGTGTATAAGTAGCAGCAATAATAATAAGTGAATGAGTAAATTAATCTCTCTAGTGTCTAAAATCTGTTCAGTTCATATGTTCGTAGATGGTATCAAAATGGTTATGATAGTGGTGGCCTCTTTAAGAAGACAGACAACCATTTAATGGTTATGTGTAACATGTTGAAACCCCGAAAAATATTCATAGTTATTATGAGGGAAAAATAGTAAAAACCCACAAATTTAATTAAATATGCAGTTGCTTAAATTTAATACAAAATTTAATTAAATTTTGTGGTGCACATTGAAATGGAAACAATTTTAAATGAAATAAAATGAAATGAAATTTCATTTACACGCATTCAAATAAATATTTGCAGTTTTGCGCTACTTTTATAGGACTAAATGAAAAAAAGAAAAAACAACAAAAAAATCTGCATAAAATTAAATTCCCATTATTGATATAATTTCATTGCTTCTTTTTTAGAAGGATTTAGCTTATTTGTATAGAAAAAGGATTTAACTACACATCCGTTTTTTTTTTGTTCTCTTTTTCTACTTTTCTTTATCCTTATTTATTGCAACAAAACACCAACAAATGTACTTTCAGATACAAAAAGCGCAGTGAATGGAAACGAAATGCAAATAAAATTAAAAGTCTTTTAATCGTTTTCACCACTTTTAAATGTGTCTCTCGTAACGGAAGTTTAAAACAAACAAAAAAAAAATACAATATAAGATCTTAAATAGTAGAATAGTAGTAGAGCGAGACAAAAAATATATAAATAAATTCTACTCCTTTTACTTACTTCTTCTTGTGCGATAACTTATCGTCTTCTAAGTACAAAATATACGTTATTCATGCACTATTGCAACCAAATGACTGTGAAAATACCACCCCGACCCTCTCTTTCAACAACCACAGCATCATTATCATTTATATTGCCAGCCTGCCTGTTTGCTTTATGGGGTTGCAGCAAGTGCAAAAACTTTTACTTTTGCCAAAACAGGAAAAGCATATAAAATAAACTAAAGAAATGAAATGAAAACAATAACAAATTGTTAAAAGTTTTTCAACACCAATACTCTTTCAAATACACGCTCCTTCTCCACAGTTTCAGTGTTAGCAAAAAGGGTTAAATAAATTTAAAAAGGCCTTTCAAAGCCTATTGTGCAAGCTAAAGTCTAGTCTATAGTCTAGTCTATAGTCTAGTCTATAGTCCAGTCTATAGTCTAGTCTATAGTCTAGTCTATAGTCTAGTCTATAGTCTAGTCTATAGTCTAGT
>NC_060950.1:69143880-69145169 GCF_022045245.1 Lucilia cuprina | reverse complement strand
ACTGAACTAGAACTGAACTAGAACTGAACTAGAACTGAACTAGAACTGAACTAGAACTGAACTAGAACTGAACTAGAACTGAACTAGAACTGAACTAGAACTGAGGTATATTGAAATATAAACGGGAACTTGCAGGGTTTGATTAAGTGTATGTTTTTTTAAAGAATTCATAAAATAAAACTTTTTTGAAGAAGATGAATTTCAATTTTTTCTCACGCACACACTCACAAACGCTCTACTACTTACAGATCTATGGTATGTTACATGCAATGAATACACGAACTAGCAGCCAAAAAGTGATACATCATTCTATTCAGAAACTTATAAAATAGTAAGTAAACATTTTAATCATATAAAATTATATGTACATATATGAGTAAAAGTATTAGGTTGACGAAATATTGGGAATCTAAGATAACAGTTCAGAGGATTCCATAAATCGTTTTGATACTAGCACTCAGAGTAATCATATGCCTAGAATGTTTACTTCCAGATGTTCGTTATCAAAGTCCACAGAAGTGGAGCCATTCTAATGTTGGCGTTTGTGTTTTATATGGGAGTCAGAAGTTAGTCTTATATGTACAAAAGTATTCATGACTAAATATAACAAGGTTAATGCAATAACAGATCAATCACTAGCAGATGCGGATCATAAGGGGATTATGAACTTTAAATGAGAAAGTTTTTAAACTTATTAAAAGGGAAGCATATTGATTTTGTTATTTATGTGCTACGCAGCCGTGCATTGATCGTGGTACCCTAGTTTTTGAAAACAAGACGAGATCTAGAGTGAAAGTCAAGCGGTTTAATCAAGACTAGGGTAGGAGAAAAACTTTTAATATTGCCTATCAACCCCGCATTTAAGACTCTTTACTTTTTAAAACAGCAACTCTAATTCCGAACTAAATTTATTTTTATAATTTGTAATTAATACATAAAATTAAGTTTTCTCTTTCAAAGCAAATTTTTTACCAAAACCCCGAAAAAATATTTCAATTTCAACTAACAAATTGCTTTTAAATTTTTTTCAATTAAACTTGTTGCAAAAAGAAATAAAGTAATAAACTGAAATAGAAAGAAGAGGAGAACCTAACAAAACCAGTGAGAAATACAGAGAAAAAGAATTAACAAAACATCAGAGAAAGAAAAATAAAAAGTACATCATAAAAGCTGTAATTTAAAGTCCCATCAAAATGTTATTACAATTTGTTTTTCCCATTCAGTGAATGTGTGTGACTGTGGGTGAATGTTTGCTTGCCACGCTGTGTGGCACAAATTCCACTATCTAA
>NC_060950.1:69140644-69143780 GCF_022045245.1 Lucilia cuprina | reverse complement strand
AGAACTGAACTAGAACTGAACTAGAACTGAACTAGAACTGAACTAGAACTAAACTAGAACTGAACTAGAACTGAACTAGAACTGAACTAGAACTAAACTGGAACTGAAATAGAACTGAACTAGAACCTTTATCGTACTGTAACTGCACTAGAACTGAGATTTAGCTTATCGCGAATATTTCAAGAATCTGTGTATAAAAACATTGTTTTTCTTACTTAATTGAACTTTGAATTAAAAGTGATTCTCCATAAAATTGTTTTGCAATATTTTACTATCGAAAAATTCTTCGAAAATAACTCTTCTCTTACCCCCATCATAAAATCCAGGGGGTTTAGTATTGCATTAAAATTTTAGTATATTGTTTTGTGTAGTGTGTTTTGAGCGAATTTGATAACAACACCTTCTACCACCTATCCAGTAAAAAACGTCCTTTATTTCTTATCAATTTGATTTCGTTTGAGTGTTAAAAAAGAAATAACAGAAAAAAGTAAATGATGACTATATAAAGATTATGACTCAAATCAGTAAAAAAAACTAAAATAAAAGATTATTTTGGTAAAAAAGTAGAAATATTGCAAATTATACACTGAAGAAATTTTTTTAAAATTTTATATTTATTAAGAATTTTGTTTATAAAATGTTTGGAATATTTTCTTTTAATTAACTGATTTAACTATTACGTCTTAATTTTTATGTAGCCAATAATAACACACTTCCTGCATATTTTTATTTTCCATTAATTAAAATTTGTAATTCATATAATATGTATATTTTATTGGTTTAATTAAACAGGTTACTGGTTTAAAAATTTACAGAAAACTATTTTTTATAATTCTATTTTATTTTCTTATTAAAGTTCTTTATAAAAGTTTTCCTTTTTCTTTCTTTTAAGTAAATTTTTATTAAATTTTAATTTTTGTATAAGGTGGCGTATGATTAATATTAATTGTAAGGCTGTTGCAGAAAAACTACTATAACTTTAACAATTCAGGTGGGATTTTAAAGTTTGATATAGCAAATGAAAGCTTACACATTTAACTTAATTGTTAATAAATTAGATTTTTATTAAACAACATAAAATTAAAGAAAATCTTTAATAAATATTTATTTTAATTTGTTTTTCAATATTACCGGAAGCAAATTTATTATTATAACAAAATTTTTCAAGTGTATCATTATTGTATAAATGATTTTGCGATATTCTTAATATTTTTTTTTTTAGAAAAAATACCAAAAAAAGTATAAGTTTTGATAACAGTAATTTAACAACATACAAATACATTAAAAAAGCATATATAAATATATTTAGATGTGTGTAACATCAATCATATACTTACACATATACATCACTAAATATCTACATACATTTCTATATACATAGTTCTTTATAATCGTTAAGTATCGTGCATGTTGGCTTCTTGTATGAAAAAAAATATGTATTTTATGTCTGTATTATCAGTTTAATTGTTTTATTACGTATACAATTGTTTCTTTTTTTTCGTTTCATTTATTATTATTGTTATTATTTATTTGTGTAGTTGAAAAACAATAATTTTACATACGATTGACTAAATTAATATATGGTTGTTGCTCTGATATCAAAACTATATACATGAATACCCTTAACAATTTACTACCTCTGTCAAGGTTGCTTGCATTTTGGTATAAAGTATTATGTACTAAAATCTTCCACTTGTTGCAATACATATATTTTCGCGTATTTATTTTTTATTTAACATTTAACTTCCAAATAATTTTTTGAAAAGTCAACAAATGCTAAACAACACCATTTTGTGAATCACCATTTTTTGTTTATCTTTAAAATATTTATTAAAAAAAATTCGCTAACTATCATTTCCAGACAGTAATAAATTTAAAGTAATAAAATTATCTTTGAAATAGCCGTCTATTACTTCACTTTATAGTCAACTGCATAATTGTTGAGCTATTATTTTCTGCATAAAATTATTTATCCCTTTACTGCCTTTAATGTATTATAACCACCAGGACTTGTGCACTCATTTTATTTATGGGTTGTTGAACCCCTGCATATTAGCACTAAAATTTGCTAAACTATTTATAAATATAGAATATTTATTTTTTTGTTATTGATAAAGCTTTATTTTTTTGAAATAGTTTGCCGGTAAACAAACACTTGTTGTCAAGTTTAAAATAATCATCTAGATTATTAAATTAATAAACAAAATAACTATAAAAAATAGTGCTAATAAACAAAATGTTTTGCAAACACAACACAAAATAGAGCAGAACTAAAATAGAACTAGAAGAGCACAAGAACAGAACTAACACACAATTAGAACAGAACTAGAATTGAACTAGAACAGAACAGGAACAAAACTTGAACAGAACTAGAACTGAACATTAACATAACTAGAACAAAACATGAACAAACCAAGAACAGATCTAAAACAGAGCCAGAACAGAGCTGGAACAGAACTAAACCTAGAACAGAACTAGAACAGAACTTGAACTAGAACAGAACTAGAACAGAATTAGAACAGAACAAGAATAGAACTAGAACAGAACTAGAACAGAACTAGAACAGAACTAGAACAGAACTAGAACAGAACTAGAACAGAACTAGAACACAACTAGAACAGAACTAGAACAGAACTAGAACTGAACTAGAACTGAACTAGAACAGAACTAGAACAGAACTAGAACAGAACTAGAACAGAACTAGAACAGAACAGAACTAGAACAGAACTAGAACAGAACTAGAACAGAACTAGAACAGAACTAGAACAGAACTAGAACAGAACTAGAACAGAACTAGAACAGAACTAGAACAGAACTAGAACAGAACTAGAACAGAACTAGAACAGAACTAGAACAGAACTAGAACAGAACTAGAACAGAACTAGAACAGAACTAGAACAGAACTAGAACATAACTAGAACAGAACTAGAACAGAACTAGAACAGAACTAGAACAGAACTAGAACAGAACTAGAACAGAACTAAAACTAAACTAGAACTAAACTAGAACTTAATTAGAACTGAACTAGAACTGAACTAGAACCGAACTAGAACAGAACTAGAACAGAACTAGAACTGAACTAGAACTGAACTAGAACTGAACTAGAACTGAACTAGAACTGAACTAGAACTGAACT
>NC_060950.1:69129942-69140544 GCF_022045245.1 Lucilia cuprina | reverse complement strand
AAAGTATAAAGTATAAAGTATAAAGTATAAAGTATAAAGTATAAAGTATAAAGTATAAAGTATAAAGTATAAAGTATAAAGTATAAAGTATAAAGTGTAAAGTATAAATATATAATGATTCTGTTGAGATTCTGTTGTGTTTGATTTCGTTCATTTACTTTTAAGACTCACTGTATATTTAAATGAATATAATATACAAATTATAAATATGGAGGCTGTCGAAGTGAGTGTAATAGCATAAGCATGCTTTATTATTTGTTAACATCTTCATCATCAGCCACAATCAACTAAACTACAATATGACCCGACCTATTCAATTTGCCATTGAGTTCAGGAAAATAACTGCTGTTTCATGTTTCGTGTTTTCCTGTCTCCTTGTCTGCCTGTCTGTGTGTCGGTATGTATGTGTGCCATGTCAGTCTGCCAAATGCCAAAGGCTACTTTATGGCAAAATAACAAAATATTCATTAAACAATTTGTTGTTGTGTTTTTAAATAGAAATAATAATAATAAAAACAATAATAAACATAATAACAAAAATTTGTATATTTTGTAAGTAAATATTAGCTAAACAACTTAAATACATAACAATAAAAAGACTTACTCAGGCAAAAATAGATCTTTCGTTATATGAACATACATACAAACAATATATAAAAGTTTATTTTTCATGTATTTTGTTCATTTATATAATATGTTAAATTTAAAGACACATTAATGCAACATGGCAGTTTATTATAATTATGGCCAGTAAATGAAATTGTAGCTGGAAAAATGGCAAATTTATAAGAAATTGTTAAAATAATGTACATATTGTATATAAGATACAAAAAGCATTTTATTAAAAAATAAATATATAATAATAATGAAAACTCAACACCATGTGTCTTCAATGGCTTACTTTTTGTTTTGTGTAATAATAACTACAAGAAAAGTATTGGTTTGTTGGCCTCTTGTAGTTTTCGATATATATTTTGTTTTGGGCAAAAAGTTGAAAGGACTTTAATGTTGTATATTTGTGCTTATTTAGCTATAAATTTTTATGATTACTATTTTTTTTTTTTTTTTTTTTTTTGAGAAAATATCTATTGACATTTGTTATATTTGTTTTTGTTTGTTTATTTCATATAGTTAGTAAGTATTTATTTTTAAATAATTAAATATAATCAATAACCAAGCAAACAATTTATAATGATAGACAAAAGTTTTCGCTTACTGAATAATTTTACTTTCAGGGACTACTACACACCTTCTTTCCGTCTTAAAAGTACTACTTTACTTTTTTTTAATCTACTGATGAAAAGCCTATTGCCTGATCTATTATATGGACTTGACATTTAACTTAAAAATGATCTAGGTTATTGACTATCCTCCATATTTATAAATGCTTAATAAAATTATTGATAGTTTAATATAAGAATTTTGTGTGGAAATTGTAAACCTAAAATAACCGATGAATACCTTTATTTGTATATTTGAAACGAAAAGTCGACTTTGCGAAGTTTTTCATTTAGTTAAAAGTCGACTTTTCGACTTTTTTTATTTAATTAAAAATTGCCTTTTAGATTTTTTGACTTTAAGTATTTTATAAATATTCAACTTTTCGACTCTTTCCGACATTTTTCGACTTTTTCCGACTTTTTCCTACTTTCTGTATTTATTCGACTTTTTGACAATTTTCGACTATTTTTTGACATTTTTCGAGTTTTTCCGACTATTTTAGAGGTTTTGACTTTTTTTACTATTTTCGAGTTTTTGACTTTTTTTAGAATTATTCCGAATTTTCGTCTTTTTGACTTTCTTCGCCTTTTTTGACTTTTCGACTTATTTCGACTTATCGACATTTTTTCGACTTTCCTACTTTTTTCGACTCTTAGACTTTCAGACTTTTCGATTTTTATTCTCAAAGTCGACTTTTTTTCACACACGATAGTCGAGTTATCGACTTTTTTGGAACATAATAGTCAACTTCGACTTTTGCCACACAAAGTCGATTGTTCGATTATTCGAAAGTCGATTTATAGAACCCTGCTGTACATTAGATACATTGAAGACCCTACGAATCACAAAATATGTTAATATATTTGATATTTATTAAGAAAACTCTTTTAAGTCATATGAGGTCAGTTACACACCGATCCTTATACAATTTCAAAGAAACTTTATATTAAACCTAAAATAAGCTATTAATATCTTTATAAATACGGGGCTTAGCCACATTAACTTAAAGGAGAGTATTAATGAGACAAATGTGGACCGATTTGCATAAAATTTTAACGGAATGGTTTCTAGGTGCAAATATTTCATATTTTAAATATTACAACTGAATAATCAAATATTTATACAAATCACTTAATTCATATTTTATAACGTTGAAAAATAAATTCTGTCCAGCATTAAAAAAATCGACAAAAATTTCTCTATAATTTTTAAACATTTTCTTAGACTTGATAGTTATGAAAACAATTTATTTATATCAACAAAAGTAAAATTAAAGAAAAACAATTAAAGAAAAACAAAACTATTCCTTAAACACTTTTGCTGACAAACGTTTTCTTACAAATTTACCTTGAGTTACAAAGACTTGTACTAAACACAAACTGTGTTTATTTTGACAGCATTATTGTCGTTATTTATTACTTACAATGACTTTCATATCTCTTTAGTCTATATCAATGACATTTAGCGGTAATTTTCAGAGTTGTTTTTAAGGCAAATAAACTTGGCAGCACTTTAATGTTTTAGTTGAAATGCACCTATTAAAGTAATATCTCGACGTATTTTTGCTACCGAACGCTAGATGTCTCTTGTGCGAAATATTTTTATTGTAACGGAAACTAGCTGTCATTTATTGAATTTTTCGGCTAAAGGCTAGACTATGTGTTACACTATAACCCAGGATATATGTATATCAGATAGACTATAAGGTTGACTATAAACTATAGTCTGAACTATAGACTAGATTATAGATTAGACTATAGACTAGACTATTGACTATAAACAAAACTATATAGGTTAGACCAGATTATAGACTATAGGTTGACTATAAACTATAGTCTGAACTATAGACTAGACTATAGACTAGACTATAGACTAGACTATAGACTAGACTATAGACTAGACTATAGACTAGACTATAGACTAGACTATAGACTAGACTATAGACTAGACTATAGACTAGACTATAGACTAGACTATAGACTAGACTATAGACTAGACTATAGACTAGACTATAGACTAGACTATAGACTAGACTATAGACTAGACTATAGACTAGACTATAGACTAGACTATAGACTAGACTATAGACTAGACTATAGACTAGACTATAAACTAGACTATAGACTAGACTAGACTATAGACTAGATTATAGACTAGACTATAGACTAGACTGTAGACTAGACTGTAGACTAGACTATAGACTAGACTATAGACTAAACTATAATATAGACTATAGACTAGACTATAGACTAGACTAATATTACGCTGCTTAACTAGTTTCCTTTAATAAAACCAATTGATATAAAAATTTTATTATTTTTTCAAAAATATAATCTTTGAAATATGTATATATTTTATCAAACATTTTTTTGTTATACAAAAAAACTTTTTCTCTCAGTATTTTCTTAATAAATTTATTATACACATAATTCATATAATTTCATCACACCCTAAAATTAAGAAAAAAAAAGATAAAATAAAATCATAAAATAACATACAAAAAATATATATAAGATAATGTTTAAAAAAATTTATAAAATTTTACCAAAATCCTAAAAAAATAACTAACAATTTACCATTTTAATAAAAAGTAAATTACAAATGAAACTGAACTGCAAATTAAAACTAAAAGTAATTATTTAAAATAATTAGCAACAAATATCCAAAAGTAAAGGAAAAAGTTTAACAAACAAACCTAACTACCAAAAACTACAGCCATAACTAAAATTTAAGTTAAATTAATTAAAAAAAAAGAGAAAATTATTTAATAACTTTCCTTAACAATTTAGAAAAATAAGTATATAGAATAGAAAACTTAAATTAGCCAACAAAATTTCTTAAAATTAAACTTAAAACTAATAAAGACTTCAAAGAAGAAACTAACAAGGAAGATCAGGAAATATGTTTTAAGGCCTTTTGTTTTTTTGTTTTCAATTTGAAATTAGTAACCGGTTTCGGGTTCTTGTTTAAGAGCCATGCGATAGGTGTCACCATCATGCATGGTATTTAGCATATAACTAGAGGAGGTGGGAGTGGCGGTAGTGGGAGGCAAATTTGGCGGTATAGCAGTTAAGGCCTCAGAAGGTCTTATCTTTAAGGCAGCTCTTCTTAGCATATCATCTGAAGAAGCCTCTGCACTGCGGTTATATTCATTTAAGGTCATTTCCACGGGATTGCGTAATACAGACGAATTGCCACCATTGTTATTATCCGAATTATTATCGTTTCTTTGGTAGGGATGATTACGATTAGAATTGTGTTGATGTGTTAGAGAACCCTGAGCTAAATTAGAAGTTTGATTGTGCGGCGAGTGAGGCGATTGATGAGGCGTCATATTGGACTGTTGCAAATGACCCAATAATGAAGAGTTATTTAAAGAATTAACACTGGAACGACCATTACTGTACGAGTCCATATAATTGCTTTGTCTACTCTGTTCATCCACCTCCAAACGTTCGTTGTCATTGAGTAAAGGTGAGTTATTCTCTCTACGCATTTGTTGATTGTGCTGACCAGCAGCTGTGGAAACATTGTGTGAACGATTGGAAAGGGGTGGACCACACAAGCTAAAATGACCATTAACCGAAGAGCCATCCATTAAAGGGGGAATTAATTGAGCATCTAAACTACTATCCATACAACTGGACATGGTGTCGTGTGTTAAATGATGTGTACTATTGGGTGATGACAGCACATCTAAAGTGGAAGTTACTTGACTAACATCTAGGCCATGGGTGCCACCATAATTGTTAAGATTGGGTGGTGTTAAGGGAGCATTATTATCGGCAAGTTCACCTAAGCGCATAAAGAGTTTCAATATATTTAATTTAAAAGTTTAATAGTTAAAAAGCATTTTAGATTAAGTACCTCCTAGCAACATTTCCTGCAGCAATGAATCTATGTGAGCCACTCCGAAAATTTTGGCAAATTGTATTTGTTCGATCATTTGCATGGTTATTGACTGTAGTACCGGTAATATAAGTAATATTTCGCCAAAACGTCCTCTCGACTCGTATTGGCGATCAGAAACATAGTCCTCCAAATTGTTAAGAATTTGATGACGCAAAGTTTTAATGCGTTGGGGTTCATTTAAGCCACGAGCATCTAGAAAGTTAAATTTCGTTTTATAAATAGACTTTTCAAAAAAGTTTCACTTTTTCTTAAAATTCAAACTTACTAGGATCGAAAAACACCAAAGCCTTAATACAGGCCAATTCGGTATCATCTATATTAACATCTTTCAGACCCATTACCAGTTCATCGATGATACGCGCTCCTATGCGTGATATGTCCAGATTTGGCGAGACCCTCGGATCTACTTAACATTAAAATACATATTAGTAATTCATAGTTCCATATTTTTGAAAGTTTTAGAGCAAAATCTAAACCTACCCGGACAATGTTTAGTTATAACACAATTGTTGCTCAGCAACAAAACATCTTTTAAATGCATTGATCTTCGTGATAAACCCAATAGCAAATGTTCTCCCGCATGAGCGCGTAGCAAGGCAACCTGATCATCTAGTTGTAGCTCATTAAAGGCTGGTATATGTTTTGCCCATTCGACCAATGTCAACAGTTGTTGTTTCATTGATTCACATACATCGTTAATGCTGGCAAATTGTTTCGTAGAGAGATCTTCATTGGCATTGGTTTCCATAGCAGCTCCCGCTTTAGATTGACGACTTTCAAGTTCAGCCTTAACTAAAGAAATCACTGATAGGCCATTACCGGGATCGGGGTCATCATTGGAGGTGCGTCTACAGCTAATGCGATCTCTTTCGTTCTGTACCGCCTCCTTTTTCATGCCCGCTTTGAAACATTTGCGCAAACGACAATAACGACACTGATTACGTTTATCCTTGTCCACCACACAGTTGCGGGCAAATCTAATCAAATAAACCGTTAAATTTAAAAAAACAAAATCAATTATTATTTCAATCTTCAAACCCACCTGCAGGTATATTGATGATTTTTGCGCACACTGCGCCTGAAAAAACCCTTACAGCCATCACAGCTAGAAGCACCATAATGTTTCCCTGTGGCTCTATCACCACATATTGCACACACTGTTGACGATTGCTGTGAGTTAGCATTACTACTGCTATTGTTGTTGTTATTATTATTATTATTGTTGTTGTTACCGATATTTGCAAAGGTTGTATTATTGTTATTACCAATACTACCCGTACTTAAGGGTGAATTGGCATTACTTTGATTACTATTGCTATTGTGACCCAAGGCTGCTAAAGGACTCAAGGCCTGAGCCACTGGACTGTGTACCGTGGTATTGGTGGCTGATGATAAAGCATCTGAGTGTATCATGTGATTCTCAGCTTCTGCAAATTAAAAAAAGTTTTTAGTTGTTTATTAAACACTTCTAGATTTAAACAATTAAATAGTTAATTTGCATAGTTATTGTGGTCATAAAAATAGTTTAAAAAAAATTTATTAATTATTTTTTTTCTAAAAAAAGAACCAGTTTCTTCAAATAACATATATTTAATGATCCTTTAATTTCTTTTGTGAAAAAATCCCCGGCAATTATTTAAATATTATTTTATGTAATTACTTTTTGTCATATTAACTGCAATATTAATTTTTATGTTATTGTTGTTAAGTACTTAATTGTTTTAATTAAAAACAATTTATTAGCCTCATTCATTCGCTAACATTCGCTCTATTTAGCAAAATAAAAGTGAACGAGAACAATTAATTAGAATATGAAAGACATATTTGATAAGATTTTAAAATAAGAAGAGACGGAGAGGGAGCCAGTATTAGCTCAGTTTTATTTTACTTAGTTATAGTCACTTCTAGTTCAGTTCTAGTACAATTTTAGTTTAGTTCTAGTGTAGTTCTAGTGTAGTTATAGCTTAGTTATAGTTTATTTCTAGTTTAGTCCAGTTCTAGTTCAGTTCTAGTTCAGTTCTAGTTCTATTTCAGTTCTAGTTCAGTTCCAGTTCAGTTCTAGTTCAGCTCTAGTTCAGTTCAGTTCTAGTTCAGCAGTAGTTCAGTTGTAGTTGAGTTGTAGTTCAGTTGTAGTTCAATTGTAGTTCAGTTTTAGTTCAGTTCTAGTTCAGTTCTAGTTCAGTTCTAGTTCAGTTCTAGTTCAGTTCTAGTTCAGTTCTAGTTCAGTTCTAGTTCAGTTCTAGTTCAGTTCTAGTTCAGTTCTAGTTCAGTTCTAGTTCAGTTCTAGTTCAGTTCTAGTTCAGTTCTAGTTCAGTTCTAGTTCAGTTCTAGTTCAGTTCTAGTTCAGTTCTAGTTCAGTTCAAGTTCAGTTCTAGTTCAGTTCTAGTGCAGTTCTATTTCAATTTTAGTTCAGTTCTAGTTCAGTTTTAGGTCAGTTCTAATTCAGTTCTAGTTCAGTTCTAGTTCAGTTCTTGTTCAGTTCTAGTTCAGTTCTTTTCACTTAAAAATCATCAATAACTTTATTGATCATTTATTAATACTAAAGTTAATATTTAACATTTATTTTTTGGTCCTTCGAACCCAGTTAATTTGAACAGTTATAGTCTAATACAGCTGTGATGTTGTTATTTCGAAAAATTAATAAAATTTTGATACATCAAACTAACAACTTCAGATAACCATATTAGTCATCAGATGAATTTTTAGAATATTTTGCATAACATGAAATTCTAATGTTTGTATAATTTTTAAATTTTGGCACTCATGTCTGAAATGTATCCAAAATAATTAATACTATTATGTCAAATTTAAGGAATTTGTTATAACATTTAAATAAATAATTGTGGAAGAAATTGTTTACAATTTGTTTGCCAAAAAAATACTTTTCAATCCTCTTATATTCATAAAAAGCTTTTTACTGAGGGTTTTCGTTTAAATCTAAATCTTTCTTTTCAAGTTCTTACCTACGGTAAAGCTTTAAATAAATAACTATTAGACATGTTTGCTAAACATTAGCTATTATTAATGAAATATAACTTTTTTATTATTTTTATTAATTTTGCATGTAAAAGTTGTTAAAATCATCGTTACTCGGCATTTTCCAACAAAAATTGATTGCAAAATACTTGTTCACTACTAAAATTGTTAAAACTTATTATTGCTGTTGATTAATATAAGTATAATAAGTTATTAATATTTTTAAAAATCTTTACAACTGGTATTAACAAAATAAAGCTTTTATATGTTTGTGTGCAGTTGCTTATAATAAACAAAACTTTCGTATGTCTTATATCAGGTTAACGAAACATTGTTGTCCCGTATAAAATATCTTAACATGGTAATATCGGTTCAAATATGTATGTATAAATAGTGTCTGTTTGTGGTTTTGTTTTTGTTTTATTATAAAATAGATAAAAACTGCTTGATCATCATGATCATGTTAAAAAGAAATATATTTATATAAAAAAAAACAATAATTTCAATGTTAAAAACTTGAGTGTATCCACGACACCGAGATAAAAACTAAAACAAATCATATAGGAAAGAAAGCAAAAAATAAAACTAAACAGAGGGAGGAAATGTCTTTTAAGTGATGATGATTTTGTTTACGATTTTAATTCACAAATAGATTTATTTATTTAATAATATAAATAAAAAAAAACAGTGCGATACATTTTTTGGGGGAAATTTCAAATGCACATTGTACAGGGCATGGCCAATATAAGAGGGATCGTTACATATACAAACTAGTTCAGTTATAGTTCAGTTATAGTTTAGTTCTAATTCAGTTCTAGTTCTGTTCTAGTTCAGTTTTAGTTCAGTTTTAGTTCAGTTCTAGTTCTAGTTCAGTTCAAGTTCAGTTTTAGTTCAGTTCTAGTTCAGTTCTAGTTTAGTTTTAGTTCAGTTCTAGTTTAGTTCTAGTTCAGTTCTAGTTCAGTTCTAGTTCAGTTCTAGTTCGTTCTAGTTCAGTTCTAGTTCAGTTCTAGTTCAGTTCTAGTTCAGTTCTAGTTCAGTTCTAGTTCAGTTCTAGTTCAGTTCTAGTTCAGTTCTAGTTCAGTTCTAGTTCAGTTCTAGTTTAGTTCTAGTTCAGTTCTGGTTCAGTTCTATTTCTTTGTTTTTGGACAGTTTTTAAATCAACTTAAAATTGTACTTATTCATTAATTCCAATAGGGCCAACCCCTGTTCTAAACCTGCATATATTAAAACACATAAAGTATTTTTAATTCAAATGTGTGTTAGTGGTTGATTTAGTTAAATTTTGTGGTTGACAGTGATGATCTCCCCCCTAGCAGTGTTGTCTTTGCTGTTTTATTGATCATCATCATGGTGATTAACTATTATTTTTTTTAAGTATTATTATAGAAATCATAAACACACTTGCCGCCGCGTCACATTCCAAAGTTCAACACTTTAAAGTGTCTGGCACAAATGTTTAGTGTGACTGACTCTTTGGCTGACTAGGCGTTTGTTGTTATTGTTGTTTATTCAATGATACCAGAACAACGTTACTTTTAAACAAATAAATATTTGATTTCATTTCTTTATATTCATTGGTCACTTTATTTTAGGTTTTATTTCATACTACTACTACGACTACTCGTATGTTACTTTGTTGTTGCAGTTTATTTTGTATTTTTTTTTTTATTATTTTAAATTCATTTTAATTTAATCAATCACATAAATTTGCATACATTTTTATTTTAGAGTGAGTTTGCATTATTTTTTTTATTTTGTTTTATTTTTATTATTTTATTTAATTTTTTTTTAGTTAAACATTTCATTTAAAATGAAATCTTTATAGCAAAACATTTTTCAATTATGTGGAATAAATTAAAAAAGAAAATAAATAAATAATGAAAAGCAAAATGAAAACAAGTATAAAGAATTATTATGAAAAAGTTAGCTATTTTCTTTTTTTGTTTAAAATCGCGTGAAGCTCCCGCCTTAATAATAAATTAAACGTTTATGATGATGTTGATGATGAAGATATTGCTGTTGGTCTATTGTTAGATTAAAATTGTATTTTATTTGTACGTAACAAAATTTTTCCATTTTATCTAAGAGTCTCATCATCATACGTAAACAAGTCAGAACAGACCTATTTTTAGGATTGTTAAAAAAATAAAAAAGTAATATTTTTAAATTTTATGATCTTTCATTTTTTGCTCTAGATTGAGATTTTTTGCGTTTGTTTTGATGTTTTATACTCTACAGCAAGATAAGATAGAAAAAGGGTATGATTAGTTTGACCTACAAGTTGGCAAAAGTTTTGCTGATTACCATCGTTATCTTTTGGATTCAGTTCTAGTTCAGTTTTCGTTCAGTTCTAGTTGAGTTCTAGTTCAGTTCTAGTTCAGTTCCAGTTCAGTTCTAGTTCTAGTTCAGTTCTAGTTCTAGTTCTAGTTCAGTTCTAGTTCTAGTTCAGTTCTAGTTCAGTTCTAGTTCAGTTCTAGTTCAGTTCTAGTTCAG
>NC_060950.1:69126391-69129842 GCF_022045245.1 Lucilia cuprina | reverse complement strand
CTATAGTCCAGACTATAGACTATACTACAGCCCACTATAGACTATACTATAGTGCAGACTTTAGTCTGGATTATAGTCTAGTCTACAATTTGGACTATGGTCTAGTCTATAGTCTGTTTTATAGTCTAGCCTACAATTTGGACTATGGTCTGTAGTCTAGTCTCTAGTCTGAACTATAGTCTGTAGTCTAGTCTATAGTCTGGACTATAGTCTAGTCTGGACTACAGTCTAGTCTATAGTCTGGACTATAGTCTAGTCTGGACTGCAGTCTAGTCTATAGTCTGGACTATAGTCTAGTTTATAGTCTGGACTATAGTCTATAGTCTGGACTATACTAGTCTATAGTATGAACTATAGACTACAGTCTAGTCTGTAGTCTGGACTATAGTCTAGTTTATAGTATGGACTATAATCTAGTCTACAGTCTGAACTATGGAGTAGTCTATAGTCTGAACTATAGTCCAGTCTATAGTCTGGACTATAGTCTAGTCTATATCTGGACTATAGTGTAGTCTATAGTCTGAACTATAGTGGGGTCTATAGTCTAGTCAATAGTCTGGACTATAGTGTAGTCTATAGTGGGGTCTATAGTCTAGTCAATAGTCTGGACTATAGTGTAGTCTATAGTCTGAACTATAGTGTAGTCTATAGTCTGAACTATAGGCTAGTCTATAGTCTGGACTATAGGCTAGTCTATAGTCTGGACTATAGGCTAGTTTATAGTCTGGACTATAGGCTAGTCTATAGTCTGGACTATAGTCTTGTCTTTAGTCTGGACTATAGTCTAGTCTTTAGTCTTGTCTGTACTATAGTTTGGTTTATAATCTGTCTGGACTATAATCTAGTATATGTTCTGAGCAATAGTCTGGACTGTCTGGTCTATAGTCTGAGCTATAGTCTGGACTATAGTCTAGTCTATAAACTGGACTATAGTCTATAGTCGGGACTATAGTTTGGTTTATATATAATCTAGTCTATAGTCCGGACTCGTACCAATATCTAGTCTGGATCAAAATATATTAAAAAGTCTTGACTAATGTCTTAAATTTACCATAGTCTGACTAGAGCATAGTTTTTAGTGTCTAGTTTCTAGTGTCTAGACTATATTGTGAACTAAAGTCTAAACTAAAATCTTGTATATACTCTACACTAAAGTGCAGTCCACCGTCTAGTGACTAGACTCTAGTATATAGTTTAGTCTATAGTCAAGTCTATAGTCTATTCTATAGTCTATTCTATAGTCTATTCTATAGTCTATTCTATAGTCTAGTCTATAGCCTAGTCTATAGTCTACTCTATAGTCTAGTCTTTAACATAGAATAGTATAGTCTGGTTCATAGTCTAATCTATAGTCATGTCTGTAGTTGCCTATTGTATGGAATATGGTCAAGTCTATATATTCTATATTCTAGTCAAGAATCTAGAGAGCTCTAAAAACTAAAGCTTTAGAAATAACTCAAGATTACATCAAAATTTACTCAACTCTAGGAAAAGTACAGTTTCGCTTTTTCCGGAAATTGAAGGCGTTGGATGATAATTTTCAATTTTTTTATACAAAACAAATCAGTAAAACGTAAAAAAATTACTTCTGTTTCCTAGTCTAGAGGCCAATTATTATTCATTTAGAGGCAGGGTTGGAAAAGTGTTATTTTTCAGTAAAAAAAAAATTACAAAGAAATTTCTAAAAATAATTTCTGATATTTAATACTCAAGGAACAAAGTCCATATAATTATGACTAGACAAATTTACAGTTACATTATTAATTATGATGTTATTGTTAAAAATAAAAACTTATAGGAAAATATTGACAGAGCAGTAAAAGTAATAAATCTTAACAAAATTTCGTTTACACAATTTTCTTGTTACAAATGTTAAGAACATTGCTTAGACCTTAGCAGATATAGTTCTTATTAGTAGAGAATTTCTGTAATGAAACAATTCTTTTAAATCTATCTTAAGGATTTATTAATTTCTTATCAATTTCCATTTTACGACTTAAAACACACTTATTTTACACAATCGACACAAATGGACAAAAGAACAATTGAATTTGTTTTTTATTAATGCAATTGTCATTGTTTTTTTTTTTGTTTTTTTGTCATTGTTGTTGTATGAATATTAGAGCATTATAAATTACAACAAATAAAAAATCGTTTATAAAACTCAAGTTGCATGTCGTATTAAAACAATTATTAATATTTTATAAACATATTTAATTGCTTATCATATTGTTTTTATACTTAATTTGTTTTCAACAATAAGTAGGTATTTATTAATCATAATCTTTATAATAAAAAAATGCATTTTTTTTTTAAATTTTTATTTACAGGTGTGAAACCAAGCCACAGTCAGCCTGAACGATTTTTGTATCTGATTAGATATTGGTAATGTCATAAATTGAATTTGAAGAATGAAGGGTCTTGAGGAGGAATTAACAACAAATGTACAATTGATTTCGATTAAAAAACAAGAAAATATTATAACAATGGATACGATAAGCGATAATCAAGAAGAAACTGGTAAGTCGATTTATATCAAAATTTCTTGTTTTACTTCCAGTTTTTAGATTTTGTAAAAAAATCCATTTTCTCTGAAATTGCATTTAATAACTATTTAGACAATTTTTATATGTTGTTTTTTCATCTAAATATGATTAATTATTTCATGGGCTTTGCATTGAACAATAAATACTGTCTGGTTGATAACCTAATTCATACATATTTACAATCACAAAATATCATACAAATATTCAAATATACATATCAGTGTCATTAGTTAATGAGTCTGTCTGTCTGAATCTTATAATTTTTGTCTTATAAATAATAAATAATACCCCAGTATTATTTAAATATAAGTACTACAACAACAACAGCAGCAATAAAAACAAGTATAATTAAAAAAAATATATATTATTTATTTATATAGACATCGAAATACAACACAAGTCTGTTATTATGAATTTTATAGATCGACGTCTTTATCACAAATTCAAAGACTCTAATAAGAGATTATACAGAGATGACAAGCCCTTTTGTGAAAAGGGGCGTGGTAAATTAAGTAGAGACGTTTTCGAACAAAATTATCTTTTTAAAAATTTAGGAAAAAAAATACTATAAAATGGTTTGTGGTCAATGTAGTCAAGACTGTAAACTGATGTATAGCCAAGACTATTGACTAATCTATAGTCAACATTATAAACTGATAGTCTAATCTATAGTAAAGACTGTAGACTAATCTATAGTTTAGACTATAGACTAATCTATAGTCTAGACTATAGACTAAACTATAGTCAAGACTATAGACTAATATATAGTCCAGACTATAGACTAATCTATAGTCCATACTATAAACTAATCTATAGTCCAGACTATAGACTAATCTATAGTCCAGACTATAGACTAATCTATAGTCCAGACTATAGACTAATCTATAGTCCAGACTATAGACTAA
>NC_060950.1:69124995-69126291 GCF_022045245.1 Lucilia cuprina | reverse complement strand
GTTCTAGTTCAGTTCTAGTTCAGTTCTAGTTCAGTTCTAGTTCAGTTCTAGTTCAGTTCTAGTTCAGTTCTAGTTCAGTTCTAGTTCAGTTCTAGTTCTAATTCAGTAGAATTCCCTAATCAGTAAAGGTTTGTTCAATAGTTTTAATGTTTTTTGAGTTTTTCTTCAGGTGCGATTTTATCAGTTGATTACTTAAACATAATGGAAAACATTTCTGCAAATGAATGGGTAATAATAAGTATATAAGGCCACCAGCAGAGTATACAATCAGAAACCAACATAAATGCAAAAATCAAACTGGAAATAATTTATGATTTTTGATAATATATATTTTGAAACTGATACAAAATCTAAATATTTTGGAATATTTGCTTATAAATGCAAAAATTGTGATTAAAACTCCCTTAATTTTGCAAGGAAAAAATATCAGCCTTCAGGTTAGGCAGTAGTTTAACAACCCATAAAATATGCAACAGAAAGGCTATTAATTTATTTAAAAAAGAAGATTGTTTACATCATGGCAACATCTAGTTTAAATTTAATATATTTAAGCATTTTAAATAGTTTTCACAATTCTCACGTTCGTAATCGTCAAAGATGTTACTCTAAATTAAACTTGATTTTTTTTCAAATAAATAACTCAAATAATTGTTTTAAAAATTACTTTAAATTTTACCTCTAATAATGTATTATAGATTATTAAGCATTTCGATTACTCTAACCCATTAAAAAGAGTAATTACTTCTTTAAGTTTATGTGAATAAAAAAATCTAGAACATTACGACAATACAATCAATTAACTATTATTGTTAATTGTATGCGTTTTAATTTTATTTAAATATTGTTTGTATATGTTTTTTATAATAACTTTTTTTAATTTTCATTTAATAAGCGCAAATAATTAATTGAATGGCAATTAGAAATAATAAAAAATTGTAAAATATTATTTCATATAATAAAACATCAAAAGAAAAAAAAACTAAACTGACAACATGTCGAAATAGTTATTAAACATCTTAATTTGTGTATTATTAATTCGTTTTCGTCTTTAAGAAATTAAAGCAATTATTAAGATTTTTAAAATAGTTGTTAATAAAACTTTAAATGAACTAGAACTGAGTTAGAACTGAACTAGAATTGAACTAGAACTGAACTAGAACTAAACTAGAACTGAACTAGAACTGAACTAGAACTAGAGCTGAACTAGAGCTGAACTAGAACTGAACTAGAACTGAACTAGAACTGAACTAGAACTGAACTAGAACTGAACTAGAACTGAACTAGAACTGAACTAGA
>NC_060950.1:69123160-69124675 GCF_022045245.1 Lucilia cuprina | reverse complement strand
ACTAGAACTGAACTAGAACTGAACTAGAACTGAACTAGAACTGAACTAGAACTGAACTAGAACTGAACCAGAACTGAACTAGAACTAAACTAGAACTGAACTAGAACTAAACAAGAACTGAACTAGATCTGAACTAGAATTGTTCCTAGATTAGTTCTTAATCTTATTTTTTATATTTTTAAAATTTCAATTATGGCTAACACTTGACATAACACAAGTCTGATCTCCAACTTAAACACTATCATTAGAACAATTTAGTTAATAGAGATCTTTAATTTATACTAAAAATAAACTAAAATGCTTCAAAACAATTAAAATAATACACATAAATTAATATTAGTTAAAATTGTTGAAAAAAGATCAGCAAAAGGTTAAAAACAACTACAACAATACGAAAACAAACATAAACCAGAAAATTTGACCCCATTAACTCTACATGTTTTAATAACAAAAAGATCTCCCAAAAAACAAATACAACTATAGATTTAAATACGAGAAAAAAAAAACAAATATAATTATATATTTTTTTATTATAAATTATCAAGTATTATAATTATTTTATGAGCAGCGTAAATAAAAAATGATCTCTGAAAATATTGTTCTAAATAGGCAGATAGGCTGTAACACAGACTAGCACAAGTAATAATACATACATACAGACAGACAGATATGCAAAATCTAACCAACAGGTTAATGAAAATTAAAAACAGCAAAAAATAAAGATTTTATAGCAGCAAGAAAAAAATATTCTAATTAGCACGACTAAATATAAAGAAATAAAAACGTAGTTGATTATTTGCCACACTGTAGTTCAAGGAAAATTCTTTAATTGCACACTATTTTAGAACACAGCACTAAGTAATAGACTTAACTGACGAGTGCGATTAATATTTTTATAATACGATCTTTATACATACTAAACCATACATCAAAAACTAGCACCTTAAAATACATAGTTAATTACTAACACCAATACATTGAGATACATGTATTTAGTTCATTTTTTGTTTAATTGTTAAGCTTAATTTTCTTGGATAAAAACGATAAAAGATGTTGATGATAAAGAGAGAATAATAAAAAAATCTAGCAACATGCAAAAAGTGGTCCACAATGACTTCAAATTCTAAGTAATTGTTATTTAATTGAAATGGCGGTCAACTTGGATTTATAGACAAATTATTTAACTAGATATGCAAACAATCTTTACTGGTACGGCCTTGGGAAATGCCAAGAATGATCTGCAGATTAAGAAACATTTAATTTTTGAAAAATATGCAGCGACACCATTGTTCAGATCCAGTTAAATTTTAGTTTAATCTCGTCAATTTCTAGATGAAATCAGATCTAGGTTAGTACAAGTTCGGTTTTAGTTTAGTTCAAGTTAAGTTCAGTTCTAGTTCAGTTCTTGTTCAGTTCTTGTTCAGTTCTAGTTGAGTTCTAGTTCAGTTCTAGTTCAGTTCTAGTTCAGTTCTAGTTCAGTTCTAGTTCAGTTCTAGTTCAGTTCTAGTTCAGTTC
>NC_060950.1:69113006-69123060 GCF_022045245.1 Lucilia cuprina | reverse complement strand
GCTATATATGTTTTTCTTTTCAATAAAAACAACCAAGAATTGTATATTTTGCAAATTAAAAAAACTGCTCATACATGTGTATTTTTATTAAAATTAAACTAAAGTCATGTACAAATCAAACAATCATACAAGTATGAGTTGTTTGCCTTAATAATGAATACCCGGTAGTTCGGGGAGGCTATTTTGAGTTATTATCATAACTAGACTATAGTGTTGTCTCTCTTTACTGTACTTCAGAAAAAAAGCTTATGTTAATATCGTCCTTCCGCCCAGTTCACTTCGAAACTTAAAATGAGAATTTGTTACTTGTAGAACTGCTGGGTTTTCCAGTTATCAGTATGAAGAAATGTGAGAATGTCTAAGTATCCGATCGTTATTGTATTGGTCAATTTGCATTATAGTACTCAAGACTCTGGTTACAGTGAGTACTAAAACAATTATAATCTTAATAATTGTTAGAATTCCTATTATTCCTAATAAGTTTTTATGACTCCATACAATCGTGTTCTAAAGTGATATTTTTATAGGAAATCGTACAAAAGAAAATATTTTCCAAGTTTTTCTCATCACTGTACAAATGAGTCAACTAACATACTGTTTGCTTGTTTCAATATTCAGTTTCAAATTAATTTTTTTTACAACGAGAAACTCATATGCATACACGTCGTTAAAATATGCGTGTCAAAGATCAAATTCATCGTTAAAATACTTTTTTTTTGTTTAAAATAAATAAAAATAAAACACTGAAATTAAATGGTTTTAAATTAAAAAAAAAAATAGATTTAAAAAACGAACATTAGCGGCAAATAAAAATCGCAAACAACTGCCCTGTAGAGGTACTGTACTAGTTCATAAACATTTTAATATGAAAAAAAGTAGTTAGTTACAAGACAACTGACTTAATATTTAAAATAAAAATAAATATAATTAATAAAATATAATGATAAAAGGCAAATAATGAAAACAAAAAATATAATCGAACGTGCCAAATTGTGAAGGGTAGGGTTTGTTTTACTAACAACGTGGTGATGGATGATTTATAGATTTCCACGGAATAGTGGTGTGACATAATTTGTTAATTGTGCAATATTGAAACTTCTTCTATGCTTTTCTGCAAAAAGAAAATGGAATAATAGTAGAAATAATATAGAAGGAAAGAAGAAAGAACTGAACTGTACCAGAACTGAACTAGAACTGAACTATAACTAAACTAGAACTGAGCTAGAACTGAAGTCGAACTGAACTAGAACTCAACTAGATCTGAACTAGAACTTAACTAGAAATGAACTAGAACTGAACTAGAACTGAACTAGAACTGAACTAGAACTGAACTAGAACTGAACTAGAACTGAACTAGAACTGAACTAGAACTGAACTAGAACTGAACTAAAATTGAACTAGAACTGAACTAGAACTGAACTAGAACTGAACTAGAACTGAACTAAAACTGAACTAAAACTGAACTAGAACTTAAAACTTAAACATTTATGTTGTAAGCAAGATAGTACAGCAATAATACAATTGTTCTAAGGACTATAAACAAGTTTAAAACTTTTTATTAAAATGTTGTTGTGGCTTTATTTTTGCAAAACAAAAATCATATCATAGACAAAGTAAATGTTTAAAAATAATTATTGTTTATTTTTTTATTTTTTTATTTTTTTGGTAAACAATTTATTTTATTAAAAAACAAGTAAATTATGAGAAAGCCATTATAATTATTTTTTTTTTTACTTTTCGGTTAAGCAGACACTTCTATTTTATGTTTCAAAGCAGACATCATAAAAAATTTTAATGTTTTTTTTTTACATTTCTTAAACTTTATGCTTTTAATTAAAAAAAAACTTTAAAAAAAGTGGTAGTTAAAATAAAAACAATTTAAATAAATATTTACCTATCATGTGTAATAAATGATCCTCAAACATATATGAATCATCGAAGCCATTGCCAGTGATTATTTCCGTTTTCATTTTGAGCATATTTGGCAACATTGGCTACCAGATGATGATGGTGGACGTTATGAGGATATTTGTTAAGTATTTAACAGAAATTTATTTTTTATTATTTATATTTGTTTTTAAGGGTTTAAATGAATTTTGTTTGGTGTGTGTGTTTAGAGATGAATTTATTTTCAGGTAATAAAGGCAGGCATTAGAATTTATTTTTTTTATTTTAAAAAACACTTTATTATATTCATTTAGTTAAGTTGTGAATTGACTAGACTGTCACTTGTTAAAAAATAAAGGTTATAAGGAGAATTTGAATTTTTTTCTTATTATTTTTTTAAGAAAATTAACTTAAAGCGCGCACTTAATAAGAAATCTTAAATAAATATTTGTTTTTTTTCTCAAGTTTGTATTTGTTTATTTTTTGTTGGTTTTCTATATGAAAATATTTTTTCTATATTTTTTTAATATTTTGCTGTTAATTTTTAGTATTTAGTTTTGTCAATATTAGACAGACTGATCGATCAGTCTATGCAAGCTGTCAGTGTTTGTGTATGAGATTGCTTTTAGCAAAATTTTAATAAATTTTTAAAAATCAACATTTTGTAAAATTTTTTATAAGGATTTATTTAAAATATTTTTTTAAAAAATCTTGAGTTTTTGTTTTATTTTTTAAAAAAATTTAATTTTTTTATTTTTTTTTTTTAATATTTTTCTTGATTTTTTTTTATAATTTTTTGCAAAATTTTTAATTTGTTATTTATTTTTATAACAATTGTTTTCTTATATTTTTTCTAAAATTACGTTTCAAGTAAAGACGATTTTCTTTTTTATTTAAAAAATAAAAAAACGGCAAAAAAATTTCTCACAAATCAAAAAAAAAAATACACGATCGTTATGTTCTAACGCAAAATGCCGACTAAATCTATAGAAATGTTGTAGACACGTACTAAACTGTATTTTATTGTGTCTTGTTGTATATTTTTTTATTGTTTTTGTTGCTGTTGCTGGTTGATAGCAGTATAAATGAATTGGTTGTCAGAGTTGGCGAAAAAATATAAATAATTAAAAAAATATATATACATATAATAGTAATAATAAAAACAAATCAACAAAACAAAAATTGTTAACAAAACTACGATTACAACTGCTCAGGGTGGCAAGAAGGTAGCAAGCAGGCCACAGCTAGAAGCTTTAAACAAATTTTAATACAAATCAACGTCTTCGGTTAATACAACGATTGCTAATTTCTACAGCAACAACACAACACCACTAACTAACTAACTAACAACAACACCAACAACAACCACACCAGCAGCAGCAACAACAACAGCAAATATATCAACAGCAAATCTAAGATCGCCGGCCCCTTTAAAACAAGTCAAAGCAAACAACAACAACCAAAATAAAATAAAAATATCAAACATATACATAGAAAATTAAACAAAAGAGAAAAAAGAGAGTGAAAATATTCAAAAACACAACAAATAAATATTGTTGTTGATATTGCTGTTGCTATTGCTGCCGGTGTTGTTATTGCTCACATTTTTTTTTAAATAATAAATAGCTTTAGAACTTAATGAAAACAGCAACAAAATAAAATACAAATCAAAAACTTAGATATGTCTTATCAAAATAAAAATGCTTAGACTAACACACGCACACACTTACAAATGTATATATAAACTTAAGCACACACTCATACCTTTTAAAAAGCTGTTTGTATATTTATTTGTCTTACTCTAGGTATGTTTACTATACAAACACCCATAGCCACTACTATCGTGTCTTTATATTTTGTTTGTCTTGTTATTAAAGAAAAAAATATTAATAATAATAAAATTTTTTACGACACTCTTCCATGCAAAATGTTAAAAATATAAAAAAAAAAAATAAATTTGTTTATGTATTAGTAAGTGTTAATCAAAAAATCTTTATTTTTTTAAATAATTTTTTTGGTTTATTTTAAGAAAACCCAATAAATCAGACAAGTCATCTTGTTGAAGATGCAGGGTTTTCTAATTAAAATAACAAGAGATTTCTTTCCTCAAAATGGAGTTAACTTAAAGCTAGCTTTTGTAAAGCTCTACTGCTGCGACAAGTCTTAAGTAACTATCGGTTTCTACTCTCTCTCATTTTCACTGCTCTTCTGTTTTCACTATTCAATTCCTAAAATTTGCACTAGATCAGTTTTCACACAAGAGTTCTTTGGATAAGCTTTGATGGCTTTTAACAAAAAGCACTTATAAACACTTTCGCTTTCAAACAAGGAATCAAAGAGCTATTTTTTCACAGTCTGCTCACCAACACTACCCTTATTACGTTACGCTACTTCAAATGGAGCAATTTCAAAGCTGGTCCTTGAGCAATCAGATTTATGGTCAGGTCAATTGGTAACTCAAAATTTGTAGAGAAAGCTCTGTGGCCATTTGGTAAATTGTAAAATTAATGCTCTCATTCTAGACATATCTTCTTTTATGGAGATAGTTCTAAATGCTGTTGAGAAAAGTCGATCTTTACTACTTTTTCCCTAGCTTCTCTCATATCTTGTCTCTCCTCTTGGCTTTAAAACGTAGCTAAGCTTTTATAGCTTTTAACAAAAAGCTCTCATAAACACTTTTGCTTTCACAGAAGCAATCAAAAAGGTATTTTTTCACTCTCTGCTGATACCAGACCTTGCTTACCAACACTATCATTATCTTTTTCTTTCTCTTTTCTCTTCTATCAGTTATGTGTTCTTAAGGAAATGAACAGCTTTAAGCAAGCAGCTTTCTCATAAACACTTTCACATTCACAACAGCATTAGAGAGTTAATTTATCACACTCTGTAATTGCTAGATGGATCATGCAAAGGCAAGCTCGAATTCATGATCTATACCAGACAATTATTTTTCGCAAATCACCAACACTACTGTTATCACTTCAGTTTATTTTTCTTTCTCTTCTCTCTTTTATCTTCTATTTTTAAGGAAATTAACTTCTTAAAACAGTTCTTAAGAGTTCACAAAGCTTTTAGTAAACAGATATATTATAAACACTTTTATTTTCACAACAGCATTAAGGATTAGTATCTCTGAATCAGGCACGAACCAAGGGAAAAGCTTGAGCTGCACCCGCGCCAGCTATAAATCAAAATATGATGAAGCTTTTATGTACTACACACTGGTATCCTTCAAACTTCCTGATCTATGTTGAGTTCTGATTTTCGAATATATATCTTCAAAGAGAAGATAAAGCCCGTCCTAGGTGGAAGATAGGCAAGCTAGTTCACGATTTTCTGCCTGTTTTCATATATTTATCTGGACTAAATGATTTAGATGGAATTAAGTTTAACTACATCGAAATGTATTAATTTGTTAATCTTGTTCTCTTTACAGATAACACAAAGGAATCAATATGATGTATTCAATTGGGTCTTCAATAAACACATGAACATCCAGCTTATCTACCAGTCTACCTAAAGAATGTTACGATCTGTACAGCTGTACACTCATCATAAGGTAAGTTTTTAATTAGCTTTTAAATTGACATGAGAATCTTTATATGTAAATATAACCGTTTGTGCGATCAGGTATACCTTGGGATCGAAAGCCTGTATTACCATATAAAGCTTCTTAAAGTATTACGCATAAATGGTCATAAGTTTATTCAGTAGGTAAAAATCGTAATGAAATTTAGTACAAGTTTAATTGACAAACTCGGACTATAATTGGTCTAATATGAGCCGAGAACCGATCAAAATACGAGCCGAGAAACACTTTGCAACCACTATTCGAAAATTATCTAAAAATACTTACAGCTGGTAAAGAGTTTTTTTACAAATGTAAAAGTCGGTCGTAATAATAATACTTCTCACAGATTTGTATTTCGAAACATATACAAATATATGTATTTTAAATGAGATTATAAATATTATTTACTATATGTCAATATTTTTTAAAAATATATATTTTTATTTAAATTAATATTTCTATTATGCTAGATAGACATTACATTAATTACACGTGTTTTGCTACTTGTTTACCTCTGAACATCAAAAACAAAAATCTTGTTAAACTTATGTAATGACAGGTATTAAATGTAAATATTTGTTGTTTTTAATATAAGACAAAGTATTTGGCAAATATTTGTTTAATAGTTGCTCAACTAATGAATTAATTTATCTGGGTTTACAATGAACATTTGATAAGTTGAACTGATGACTTATAGATGTTATAGTACTTATCGGTTATATGTATGTAAGCTTTAACACAAGCATATCTCATATCTTTATATATCTATTTTTTTAGATTTTAAATATTAACATTCTTGATCATATATATATGATCTTAAAAACTGGTTTCTAAAGACACTAAAGTTCTTCAACATGTAACCTTTTTATACCGCCCTCGTCAGATACTAATACCGGTATTTTACTAGGTCGTTTGACTTACGATCTAACAAGAGAAACTAATATATCTGTATCTGATATCATAGGAACAATATCACACAATTTGTGCTTGAAAACCAAATCGCAAAATTAGAATATCGGTTCAAAAACTGTTTTTAGTTTTGGGTTACGTTTTCGACTTAATAGAACCCTATAAAATAAATGGGTATGCATGTGTTGGATAAACAGTTGATGTTAATAGGACGAGATACTGAGTTAGTTGTTGGTGTCCAGTAGTCTGATATTTTAAGAATAATTTCCCATGTGGTTGGCGTCTAATTGAAACTCTAAAAAGAAGTGGCTGTGGGCACTATGTTTAGGAAATAAGCTGTCTGTAAGGAGTCAACATATTGGCCTATCAATGGAGTATGATCTACCAAATAGGTCTCTACTTAGGTTCTGTTTATCGAAATAAAAGGGACCAAACCACCACTGCGATTGTGTTTATGTGGGTTTAAAAACTGATGTTAATTTTGAGATCCGATTTTGGTACTATGTTAATAGAACCCTATAGAGAAATAGCTTTCAATAGAAGGAGATACTGATTGAATTATAGGTTGCCAGTGGGGAGAGATATTTTAAAATTAATCTCCCATGTGATTGGTGACTAAATAGAACTCTACAGTAATGTGACTGTGAGGACTATATGTAAGGAGAGATTTAATATCGGAATGTTGAATGAGTGAAGTCCTTATGTTATCAAAGAAGTTTCATTCTTTGTGGAAATATGTACTTACAGACTGTAAGGAATATATTGACATATTAATGGAGATCGTACTTTTGTCCAACAAATAGCTCGGTTGTTGGATCTTTTGCCGAGACTAAATGGACCATACCACTAAATGGACTGATACTAAATTTGAGATAAGCTGTGGGACTATATGGCAGTAATAACTTGATATTAATATTACGATCTACTAAATGAATAATGGGTGTCCAGTAGGGTGAGATTAGTTTCATATTATGGTGATTGCCGACTAAAAAGAACTCTTCAGTAATGTGACTGTGAGGATTTACGTAAAAAAATAGTTGATATCGGAGTATATGGGTATGAATATGTTCGTTGAGCAGTATGTATGTTGTATTGAATGGCGATAAATAGATATGTATGTAAGTCCTTTTGTTATCAATAAAGTATTTTCCTCCAGGCTGTAGGGAACTAATACACTGGCTTATCTAGGAGATCGTACTTTTGTGTGCTAAATAGGTCGGTATTTTCGATTTAATGCCGAAACTAAATGGACCATTCTACTAGTGTGATTGTGTTTATGAAGGTTCTTAGACTGATGCTAAATTTGGAATAAGTTGTGGGGGATATATGCTAGCAATGACTTGATATTAATAAGCCGATATAGTAAGTGTGTCATGGGTGTCCAGTAGGGTGAGATAAGTTTGATATTAAAGGGACTAATTTCCCATATGTTTGGCGACTAAAGAGAAGTGACAGAGTATATGTAGGGAATAAATTGATATCGAAAATCTGAGTGATTCAAGTGTATGACGGCGGATTCAATAGTAAGGAACTAAATAGCTGAAGTATGAAGTAGGTGTCCGTCTTAACTTCATCTTTTAAAATCACAAGGCGCGGTGATAAGTAGTCTTAAAGACAGCCATGAACTTAACCCTTTAAAGTGGGCGCTTATGTTAAGCCCTCTAGAGAATTTAACATAATTTAATGATCTGCTTCAGAATACTTTACAATATTTTTTTCATAAATTTAAATCAGTTTTTCTTTTTAATTTTCTTAATTTGTTATTTTCTCACCATTAAACTTACAATCTCTTTTAGACTGGCAATTAAAAACAAAACGAAAACATGTTTATTTGTGACAAATATTTTTATCGGCTGTTTTAACATTCACAAGATTAATTTACAAACAATTTTTAAATCAGCCGAGGGAAATGTAACTTTAAAAAAAAAAAAACAACAACAACAATAACAACATGAATATAAAGTATGAATCATAAATTATTATTATAAAAAAAAATGTGTTTTTCTGCTGTAATTTGCAGCAAATAAGCATTTTGACTTTATTTCTTTAGTGACACTTCCCTTTTGCGGTTTAAACAACAGCAAATGCACATTATATTTGCAGTTAATGAAACAAAAATAAAATGCAAAAAAATATTTAAAGAAAAGAAGAAAGAATGAAAAAAAAACTGCTGAACAACAATAATTTTGTTGTCGTCAGAAAACATATTTTTATAGTCGCTCTAACATCAACAAACAAAATGCTTTTTTTCTATAAAATGCTTGTCATGTTCATGTAAAAAATCGTGCCTTGTCTGGCTGACTAAGTTGTGTTGCTCGTAAGTAAGGGCTTCGAAATGCAGGGCTTTGATATGATATTTTTTTTAAATTTACTTTTTTAAAAAAACTACTCAAATGAAGGCATGTAAGTAATTCTTCATTTTTATGTTACGAAAACAGTGTACAGCAAAATTGTTTTATACAAAAAAAAAACTAAGTAAAATTTAAATTACTTTTTTTAAGCAGCAATCTGGGGTTATTTAAGTTCAAAAAGTTGGCATTTTATTTCCACAACTTGGAATTTTATTAAAACAAATACAAAAAATTCCTTTTATTTAACACTAAAATGTTTTATTTAATTTCTTTTTTTTTTTGTAAACAAACTATAATTTATGCCTAAAATCTATTGTGTCTAACTATTTGCAATTAAATTTAAGTTTTATATTTTTCAAAATAATTTCCAATGACCATCAAAAACGGTCAATCAGTCACTCATTCAAAGGCCATTGTGGTTAAGTCTGCTTTGGTGTTTAGGTGTTTTATTATTATTATTGTTTATTTCTTAACAACAACTTCAATTTCAGATGAGCCGGTATATTTTTGTCAGTCTAGACAAATTTTGTTTTTGAATAGTTAAACCGGTTGTGATGAAAGCTCGTGTTAATATTTTATTTTTTTTTTTTATTGACTTATTTAATTTAATTTAATAGCAATTCATCAGACAAAATGTCTTTTTGTTGTTCAAAATTCTTCCGCTTTTTGTTAACAATATATGGGATTTGTTTGATACAAAGTCCAATTTCGTAGACATGCAATTAATTAAAGATAATAAAAAATTTTAGAGAAAAATATAAACAAAATAAGTTTAAACGAGATTTTTTTAAACTCCGCTAACAACTTTCTTTGAATTTCCATTTAAATCTCAATCAGAGAAAAGAATATGATGTAGACGAAGGTTAAACGATGGATTCTACCAAACATGGCAATTGTCCAAATTATAGTTTAGACTATAGACCACACTTTTATCCAGATTACATAGCATACATTAATCCAGCCTACAGATAAGAATAGAACAGGCTATAGACTGGACTATGGTTATGGCTATAAACTAGACTATCAACTTGACTAAAGATAGTACTATAGTCAATACTTATGACTAGAATATAGACAAGTCAAGATTTTAGACTAACCTATAGACCAGACTATACTAACGACTAGACTATAGACTAGACCATAGACTAGACTATAGACTAGACTATAGACTAGACTATAGACTAGACTACAGACTAAACTATAGACTAGACTATAGACTAGACTGTATACTAGACTATAGACTAGACTATAGACTATACTATAGACTAGCCTATAGACTAGACTATAGACTAGACTATAGACTAGACTATAGACTAGACTATAGACTAGACTATAG
>NC_060950.1:69110760-69112906 GCF_022045245.1 Lucilia cuprina | reverse complement strand
CTATAGTCCAGACTATAGTCTGATCTATAGTCCAGACTATAGACTGATCTATAGTCCAGACTATAGACTGATCTATAGTCCAGACTATAGACTGATCTATAGTCCAGATTATAGACTGATCTGTAGTCCTGACTATAGACAGATCTATAGTCCAGAATATAGACTGATCTATATTCCAGAATATAGACTGATCTATAGTCTAGACAATAGACAGATCTATAGTCAAGGTTATAGACTGATTATAGACTGATCTATAGTCAAGATCATAGACTGATCTATAGTCAAGACTATAGTCTTGTCGTCAGTCTATAGACTTATAGTTTTGTATATAGTCTGGATAAAAGTCTGATCTACAGTTTGTACTATAGTTTTGTCTACAGCCTGGACTTCGGTATTTTCTATAGTGTATCCTTTGGTACTATGTATAGTCTTGTATACAGCGTAGCCTATGGTACTATATATAGCCATGTTAATAGACTTGTCTTTATTCTTGTCTGTAGTCTTGTCTATAGTTATCTAAATTTTTGTCTATAGTCTGTTTTATTGTCTGTTCTATATTCCGGTTTATAGTCAGGACTATAGTCTTGTCTATGGTCAGGTCTAGTAAACATAAATGGCTGTAGTCTCTACTATAGTTTAGGTTTAATTCTGAATTATAATAATAACAAAACTGTTGTATAACCCTTTAATGAAATTAATATGTGTAACAACCAATATTTTCCCTTGATACCATTAAAAAATAATTAATTTTTGCATTTTCTGTACAAATGACTTGTAGAACTAAAAATATAACCTGATATTGACACAATTTGTATCTTTATTGTTGTGAGTTTTTTTAATATGTGATCAATATAATATCAATGGAGAATAACAAAAAAGGGCATTTGAAATAAAAAAATTATTAACAATTAATAATAACTGGTTAAAATCACGTGTACCACAAAACAACCACAACTATAGCACAAAATTTAAATATAGAGTTAAACAAAAAAAAAAAAAAAAAGTTACAAAACCTTATTTTTTTACAATTTACTTTGTTTTGTAAAGTGTGTGCTTTTTTATTGTTTTTCCCTACTGAAGTGACTAATTTCCATAATTCTTAAGAAAAACACAAGGGCTGAATGAATGAATGACTGGCTGACGACTGGCTATATGTTAATTCCATGTGACTGGATTACCCCCACTAGCCCCAAAGAATAAAACAAAAAATAAATAAAAAGACACCAAGAGCTAAGGCTTTAGCATATGCAAAACACTCGATTCTTATTTTCTGTTTCTTTTTTTTTTTTTTTTGTTATTAATTTTTGCATAAATACAAATAATTCCTTACACAAAGTCACAAAGAATTTTAAACACCCTACTAAAGTTACAAATATGATAATGCATACATATATTGAGAGAATCTTATAGACCGGCAGTATATCACTTTATTGTTTGTAATTACATTTTTATTATTTACATCACTTCTATCCTTGCGGGAGGATGTTGTTTAATAATAATAATAATAATAATAATAATAATAATAAAAGAATTACAGGAAAGAGTAGCAATCATTCAGGTTTGATTTTTTTCTCTATAATTGTAATAAGTACTCAGTGTCACTTAAAATGTATTTGTATGTTATGCTTGTCTCCTTCTGTAGGAGTGTAAAGTAGTATATGAACATTTGCACTTAAACAGTGGAGGATAAAAGTAAATCACTACAGTTTAAAGAAGGTTATTTTTTAACACTAAGTTTAAACAATAAACCATACTAGTCTATAGTCTAACCTATAGTTTAGTCTATAGTCTAATTAATAGCCTTTTGTTAAACTATAGTCTAGTCTATAGTTCGATCTATAGTCTAGTGTATAGTCTAGTCTATAGTTCGAACTATAGTCTAGTGTATAGTCTAGTCTATAGTGTAGTTTATGGTCTAGTCTTTATACTATAGTAAAGTCTATAGTCTAATCTATGGTTTAGTCTAAAGTCTACCCTATAGTCTAGTCTATAATTTAGTATATAGTCTAGTCTATAGTTTAGCCTGCAATCCAGTGCACAGTAGTCTATAGTCTAGTCTATAGTCTAGTCTATAGTCTAGTCTATAGTCTAGTCTATAGTCTAGTCTATAGTCTAGTCTATAGTCTAGTCTATAGTCTAGTCTATA
>NC_060950.1:69082516-69110660 GCF_022045245.1 Lucilia cuprina | reverse complement strand
AGTCTATAGTCTAGACTATAGACTAGACTATAGTCTAGTCTATAGTCTGGACTATAGTCTAGTCTATAGTCTGGACTATAGTCTAGTCTATAGTCTGGACTATAGTCTAGTCTGTAGTCTGGACTATAGTATAGTCTGTAGTCTGGACTATAGTCTAGTCTATAGTCTGGACTATAGTCTAGTCTATAGTCTGGACTATAGTCTAGTCTATAGTCTGGACTATAGTCCAGTCTATAGTTTGGACTATAGTCTAGTCTATAGTCTGGACTATAATCCAGATTATGGACTTAACGTCGGACTATAAATTAGACTATAGCGAAGATTTAACACAAGATTATAGTTTAGCATAGATATTTGTTTCAGATAAATATTAAAGGAGTTACGTTTTATATTAAAAATTAAAAAATTTTCTTAGCAATAATCTATCTGACAAATTGATTTATAATTTTTTCGAAAAATGCATTAAAATTAAACTATGAAAAACAACTAAAATATATTGTTAAATATTTGCAAACTTATCAAAGTAATCGATCATAAACAAATTATCAGGTAATAAAAAGAATAGTTAGAAACATTGCAAAAATTGTTTTTAACTGATTATACAAGTAACTAAGCTCTTAGAAGGTAAAAATATCTAATATATTTTTGAAGTTTTGTTTTATAACTATTATTATTCTTGGTGCCACAACGAAATGCATAAAGTGTTATTCTTTTATAGCACCCAAAAGCAACCAACTACAATTAATCGCCCGAAACTGGTAAAAAGAGAATTATAAAAAAAACAACCCAATTATTTGATAAGAACAATAATTTTTTGAAGTGTCAACAACAATTTCTATTTGTTTTTGTACACTTTAGTATTTATCAGACTGTTAACTCGTAAAAGGCGATATGGACCCCATTGGTATATAAAATTGTTTTATTTTTGGAATTATTATTAAGGAAAAAACAAAATAACAAATAAAGATAATGTTTGAAGTTTAATGCGCAGCACATGGATTGAAATGAAAGTAAAATTGAAAAATTTAATAAAATACCTGTTAATAGAAGTACTTAATCGAGGGTCTTTTAGTACTCTATAAAAGGGTCTATTAGCTAATAAAATTTTAGGTTTTATTGTTTGTTGTAAAATACTTTAAAATCTGATAACGTTTTATATCGGCAGTTTATTTTAATATTTTTTTACAATTTAAAATTTTGTTGAGAAATATTTATTTGTTGAGTAAAATATGATTTGACTGTTTAAATCATTTTGTTGGATCATTGACTGAGAAATTTCTTATCTCTATTATATACATAAATTCTATGACATAATGTTATGTAGTGTTTAAATCGCCTGATACTGCTGGAAAATTGGTAAAAACTGAGACATTATATAAACTTTTCATATCGTAATAAGATATTTGTAATGCATTACTAAACTACTTCTACGATCGCTCTGTAGGAACAAAACTATACATCGATCATTTATCAGCTTGATTATTGCTTTCGTTTAAGGAGTTTGGTAACAAGATAATACTAGTACTCTCAATAGCTTTATCACATATTACTTTAGGATTCTTTCTCAATCACGTTTTTCGAAACCGCAAACTAGAGCTTTTAACTCACAGCTTACCACAGTTGCCTGGTATCACTGGAACCATTTACCCTCCAATTGGAACTAATTGCCCACCAATTGCCTGGCTCTTTAAAGGACTTCAGTAGTCTGTAGTTTAATAGAGCCGCAAGATGTTGACATCGAGGACCATTATAGTCATTATTGACATGGTGCAGCTTCGACTGTAATCACTTATTGGTCTCCTCAGTTGTCGTTTTAGTGAGAATGATCCGAAGAGAGATGTAATGAACTTGCATCATGCTAAATTCTTTCTAGCACACAAAGTCAGTGGTGGACCGCTTAAAGTCGTCTCTAAAAGTAAAGCAGGCAATCGTTCGAAGATCGGCATTGTAAATTCAGATGCACACATCTGCATCGTTAAGTTGAATTAATTAGTAGAATTAATCAAGGAATTTTCAGTCCAAGTATGTATATATTTTGAAATTCCTATGTAAATATTGTGGATCTTATGATTTCTTGGAAAACATAGGGAATTATTTGGCGAATTTTTTGGGCTTTTAACTCTACTAGGTGAATTATCAATAGGCATTATCAAAAGGCAGAGATCATGTCAATAGTGTATAATGGACATATTAGTTAATTAAGAGCGTAACATGTATCCGATAGAAAACGATCAAAACCTAAACGATGATCGGAAATTGTGAGATTACGAACGCCATTAAGCTAGGATATAGAGCGGACTTGCAATTTTGCACTGTAAAGTTAGTAACCGAAATATTTGTATCACATCAATAAATATCGAAACTTCAGACGTATATTATGGTCGAAAATTGTAAGGAATCTAGTAGTAGATCGTGTAATTGCTAGACTTGGAATTATGAGATTCGGTGGCTATTAAGAACGGCTTTAAGCTGGGATAGAAGGACCGAAATGTGTCAAATTCAATACATATACTGATGGTGGAACACTGAAACCCTTTCACTAACATTGTCAAGCCGTTATCGATGTTGAATTCAAACCATTTGACAGCGACTTTGTACCATGGGACGTTGATTGTAAAATTTTGAGAAATTTCGTCGAGCAGACTGAGTTTCTGAATCATCTGATGTTAGTGGTTTATACACCTTAAAATTATCATGTAAATAAATATACAAGAGGTCGGGCAGAGGTCAAGGTGTTGTCTTACACCTAACATAATACAACAATAGTTTTGGGGGTCGAACAATCAAGTTGTTGTCTTATGTCTAACATAATACAACAATAGTTTTGGGGGTCGAACAATCAAACTCAACTCTCCCCACTTTTCTATTTATTTCTTTAATAAATCAAGATATCGAGAAAGAGTGTGATCGTGAGAGAGTCCAATAGGACATAAATGTGTTTGTCTCTTTGTCTTACAAAGGCACGATTAGGCCAGAGAGATATTCTGCACTCAATTACGCAATGATCAAACAATTTGACAGCGACTCTGTATCACTATATAATCTTCCCATGGGATGTTGATTGTAAACTTTTAAGAAATTTCGTCGAGCAGACTGAGTTTTTGAATCATCTGATGTTAGTGGTTTATACACCATAAAACTATAATGTAAAGAAATATACAAGAGGTCATCAAATCCATAGAAATACTTCAAGGCCTTTAACGGACCTGATGTGCGCTTCTTAACCAATGTCTCAGGTTAGAATTGAACATATCACATCTGGTCTAATCTATAAGATTAGAACCCTAAACTACTGTAGGTCACAACTTAAGGTTTAGGCTTAAACTAAAGCTAACTTTTGTTGAAAACTTTTTAAAGGTTAAGAAGATAGATTGATCTTTTCTAGATCTGCTTTACATATATAAATTATTTTTAATACAGAGACAAACTATGTATTAGTGAGACACACCCCCATCCAATGTGTAGTCTAATATCAATTAAAGATTTTGATATCAAGCTCTCTAACACGTCATTAGTTTAAGTTAATTGAGAAAAATTTTCCACTTACCTTAAGTTGAAAATGTTTTAAATAAAATTTTAAGAAAAATGTTGTTCTTTTTATTTTGTTTTTTATTTTTTTGGTTAAATATTGCACTGGGTGTATTTTAGCATAAAATGCTAAAATTGTTTTCTTAATTATTTTGTTGCTATTTTTGGGTATTGTTATTGTTGTTGTTGCTGCTGATTTGCGTAACAATTACAGACAATGTTGTTGTGGTTTAATTTCTTGAGAGTAGTAGATATTTCTTTCTTTTTTCTTGTTTTTGCAATTATTGTTGTTTGTTTTCTTTTTTTTTTTGTTAAAATCTTCTCTGAACTTGTTTTCTCTGCTCTTTATTTCTTGATGTCTTTTATTTCTTTCTTTTTTTTTTTGAGAAATTATTAACAAACACTTGTTGTTATTGTTGCTGTCTAGATATTAAGCAGCAAATTTTTTTTCAGAATAGATTAAACACAACAAATTTAAGAAAAAAAACCTTATTATCATTTTATTTTTTTTTTTTTTAAATTTCAATTATATTTTTCAATTTTCTTGCTTCGTTTTTTTTATAAAATTTATTGTTGTTGTGTGTTCTACTGTCGGTATTTGTTTTGTTTTTAAAATTTTTATATTTTTTTCTTTAGCTTTTTTTGATTAAAAATTTGATTTCACCGCACTACTACTCTCACATTTGGCCCATGATAATTATCATACAGACAAGCAGGCAGGCAATATGAGACACATCTACACAAATTAATTTACTCTCACTTGACGCATGTATGGATGTGTGTGTTTGTTGTTGGTTTAAATGTTTATATTTTATTTTCTTTTTTCTTTTTCTATATAAATTTATTTATTTATAATGTATTTAATATATATTAGTTAGTATATATTAATGTTAATTTCTATATAGTATTTATTGTTGTTGCTGTTGTTTTTGATTTGTTTTGTCTAAAAAGAACGATCTCGTAACTTGCGTTGATGTAGTTTGACTAGCTCTCACTTACTATTAAAACAGTTAAAGCTAAATTCATTTGACTCTTTCATTTAACAGATGTTAGACTCTCGTTTAGTTAAACCTCACACCAGCTCTCTAACTAAACACTCTTTTTGTTTAACAGTTGAAGCTCTGTTGTTTTAACATAAAACTAGTTGCTTGCTCGCATAAAATGATATTGGAAAACTATGATTTTCTAGTTTAACAAATATTTTCTTAAATTAATATTTTTTTTTTAAAAATCCATTATAATTTTGTAACAGTTTTTTTTTCTTTAAATTAATATATTTTTCTTAATTTTCACTTTCATTTTAACGTTTTTCTTTAAATTTATTACCGCACTGCTCGTCTGTCTATCTCTAAACTAACTAGAGAGTTATTAAAACTAGTAAAACCACAAAATCACCGTCACACATATACTTTTCACTTACTATCTTGTTTAGTTAAAAAAAAAAAAAAACTAAAGAAACAATTTCATTGCAGTTGTTGTCTATAGTTGAGTGAACTCTGTTCAGTAGTATTTTTGCTACTTATAGTTATGTTTTTTATATTTTTTTTCATTTTCAATTTCTTGCTGTTGTAGTTATTGCTATTTGAGACAGACAATTATACATACAATAAACTATACAAATGTATACTACACATATGTAAATAAACGAGGGCAAACTGAAAAGTTAAATAAAAATCAAAAACTAAATTTTAATTTATTATTCACGCATTGTTTAAATACATTTGATAGTTCTAGAGAAGTTACAAATAACATTAACAACAGTTCTAGTTCAGCTCTAGTTAAGTTCAAGCCCTAGCTCAGATCTGATACAGCTCTAGTTCCGTTATAGTTTAAATCCAATTCAGTTCTAGTACGGATCAAGTTGTGCTCAAGTCCTATTTCGGATCTACTTCTAGTTCTGCTCTAGTTCAGTTCTTCTGTTCTAGTTCTGTTCTAGTTTTGGTTTAGTTCTGTTCTAGCTCTGTTCTAGTTCTGTTCTAGTCTTGTTCTAGTTCTATTCTAATTCTGGTCTAGTTCTGTTCTAGTTCTTTTATTTCTGCTCTAGTTCTGTTTCAGTTCTGTTTTCGTTCTGCTTTTGTTCGGATCTACTTCTAGTTCTGCTCTAGTTCAGCTCTTCTGTTCTTGTTTTGGCCAAGTTCTGTTCTAGTTATGTTCTAGTTCTGTTCTAGTTCTTGGTCTGTTCTTGTTCCATCTAGTTCTGTTCTAGTCCTGTTCTAGTTCTGTTTGCGTTCTGTTTTTATTCTGTTCTAATTGTGTTCTAGTTATGTTTTACTTCTGTTCTAGTTGTGTTCTAGCTCTGTTCTAGTTGCGTTCTAGTTTTGTTCTAGCTCTGTTCTAGTTCTGTTCTAGTTCTGTTTCTAGTTCTGCTCTAGCTCTGTTCTAGTTGCGTTCTAGTTCTGTTCTAGTTCTGTTCAAGTTCTTTTCTAGTTCTGTTCTAATTCTTTTCCAGTTCTGTTCTAGTTCTGTTCCAGTTTTGTTTTAGTTTTGTTTTAGTTCTGTTCTAGTTCTGTTTTAGTTCTGTTCTAGCTCTGTTCCAATTCTGTTCTAATTCTGTTCTAGTTCTGTTTTAGTTTTGTTCTAGTTCTGTTCCAGTTCTCTTTTAGTTCTGTTCTAGTTCTGTTCTAGTTCTGTTCTAGTTCTATTCTAGTTCTGTTTTAGTTCTGTTCTAGTTCTGTTATAGTTCTGTTCTAGTTCTGTTCAAGTTCTCTTGAAGTTCTGTTCTAGTTGTGTTCTGTTCTAATTTTATTCCACTTCTGTTCTACTTGTGTTCCAATTCTGTGCGAAATAATTGCAATTTTTCAAATTGACCTCGTATGTTAGAGTAATACTTGTAGTTGTTGTTGTTGGCATTATTTTTCCACTAGCAAAGCACATTCGCATAAATTAACACTCACAAATTCTTAATTGTTTTTTTTTTCTTCTTCTATTTTCCCCCGGGTTGATTTTCCTTGATTTTCGTTAGTTGTTTTTGTGCATTTTACAGTTACGTTAACAATTTTCAATAATTTACAATTTGCGGTATTTAGTTTTATTAATTTAAATGAATTGAATGCCTAACAAGAAAATAAACAAAAAAAATATTTAATAAAAATGAAATAAAAATTTACGCTCTTAAGCTGTTGACAACATTTGGCTGTTATGATGTTGTTAGCAGTAGCTCTCCTTAAATACTCTTAAAAAAGTAATATTTGCAATTATGTCTGTCTGTCTGTATGACAGAATTGTACAGAATATTTGTCATTAAATAAATTGTGTCCTCAATGGGTTTGGTTTTGTTTCGATAAATTTCTTCATCACTTTATACTTTGTCATTTAAAAGATCTGCTGATATATCCCCCCTTTGAATTGATTTAAATTGTTTTTTTTTTTTTTAGATAAATTGCGTAAATGTTTATGCCAAATATTTGCATTAAATTAAAAAAAATACCGATAGAAATGCCAGACTACAACAATAAATTGTACACAAACACTCACAAAATTAAGTCTGGCGATCGGTAAAATTTTGTTTTTTTTTTTTAAGAAAACAACAAATACACACGCTCACACTTGTTTATCTTTAACACACCATATTTTTTTTTTTTTTTTGCTTTGGTCTTAATAAACAATCCAATTCCACCAACCACACCAAAACTCGAAAAACACTTACTCAGTTGAGTCAACAACAACGTCAATGGTAATTTGCAGCCGAAATATTGATTGTATTGTATTTTATTCATTAAGCTTTTCATTTGACAGCACCAACGTACTAAATTCTCTCTTTTTCTCATGATCACTCTCTTTTACAATTTCTTATAGAGCAGAAGAGTGGGGATTGAAGTCCACTACTGTTGATGTTTGTTTGTTGTTTTTTCGGCCCCCAAACTCTTGCTTACACTAAGGTTGTCTTTTTTCTATTAGTTAAAGTGTCAACTAATATAATTAATGATCTTTACAATAAACTAGCTAGAAAGAGATAAATATACTTACACTGTGTTAACATAACATAAAGCTTAAAGTACTGTTAACTTTTCTAGGCAAAAACTATTGCCTACTTAAAGGTGTTAAAGTAACAGGGTTGCATGTATTTGTTTTAAAATTAAATGATTAATTTTATTTCTTAAATTGTTTGTTTTTTTTTTAATTTATTAGCATTTTCTAAATTTATCTAATAAGTTGTATATTCTAATTTGCCTGCACTAAAGTTCTCTTTTGTTTTTGTAAGGCTTTTCTAGTTAATTTTATATTTTTAAGCTTTTTTTTGAAACTACTACCTAAAAATTAGCTTTCTTGTTAAACCTGTTTTTTTTAATATAATTAAAGAAAAAACTTCCACAAAAAAAGTTAAAATTAAAATTTAATTATTAGTTAGTATTTACAATTAAGGCATTTGTTGTAGTTAAATGTAAAATTTTTGCATGAAACAACAATGTTTGAATTTTTTTAAATCATTAACTAAAACTTAAAATAAAAACTCTAATAATGGATTTTGAAAAAATTATATATATAGTTTCTGTTATTGTTGTTGGGGTTATACTAGTTAAATGTCACGTATTTTTATGGGGGTTTAAAAATCTTTTGTTGTCTGAAAGAGACTGCCCTGCAGTGTCATTCATTCATAACGTCTGGAATTATAGGATTGTATCTTTTCAACGGTACACTCTAGAGCTGCTTTAATATCATTGAAAACGGGTACACCCTGGCGTTTGGCTAAATCAATTAAATAGGAACGACCACGATTATAATCCTTAATGGCGGTTGGAGTGAGCTGTAGCGAGAAAAGAGAGTGAGAGAGAGAGTAAATTCAGCAAAATAATTTTAAATAATAATCTTTCGAGCTTCACCCATACCTTTTCATTACCAATGACACAGTCATTGGGTAACATTTGTACAGCCAACACTACATTGTACATGAGACCAATGCAATGAGCTGCCAGTGTCATGGGAGCAAGAGAGCGTGTTTCGTTAGTGATCACAAACAGCAATACCCGACTGGAGTCCAGAATTGAGGGATTAAAGAGATTCGTACGTACAGGTGACAAAGTCCAACTAAGAGATTCCTCAGCTATGGTCACCTCTTCGACTTCTTCGGCCGTTTTAGTGCCGCTATTGGTGCGACATTTTCGTCTTGTACGCATAAAATTAGCTGCCGTTGCTGTGGGCTGTCTACGCACTCTCCAACTGGCCGTGGCCGCAGAAGTACCCGCAACATCATCTTCCTCCTGCTGCTGTTGTAATTTGCTATCGGGTAAATCCAAATGACTAGGATTAATGGATTCGTGTAGTGAGGGTAAGTGATAGGAAATTCCTTTAGATTTCAAATAAGGTACCGCCAGCTCCTGACGCCATTTTGTGCGCAAAACACAACTACCTCCCAAGTACACTTCACGGAAATCCGGCATATTATAGGCCAATGCTGGATCACAACAATTAATGGAATTAATCGAGCTGCTGCTGGAGAATACCGAGTCATTAGAATCACTTTCCTCTTCCGTAGCGGCGGCCACATGTGCCGAGTTGTCTATGTTGAGCGGTGAGTGAGCTGTGAAAGCCGAAGTTTGAGGTTGTAGGGTTTGAGTAGTGGTTACTTCAGTGGTTTCAATAGTTTCCACATTTAGTAGAACATGTGGTTTGGCATTACCTAATTGAGCTTGGGAACGCGAGCGTAAAGGTTCTATGGGCTGGGGCGATGAGGTGCCACTGTCACGATTGCGCGTTAAAAGATCATTTAAGTTAAGGGCTCGTTCCTCACTGCTGGGCACACTAGTATTGCTGGAAGTGCGTGAAATATTTTTGCTGAAATAGCTTATAGCGAAAGAGTCCTCACCTGGAAACAAAAAATGAAAGCAAAATTAATAAAATATTCTTAACTATTTCTTTAATTTCGCACATACCTTGTAAATTTGATAAATACACCGGTGGTGGTGGTACATTGGTTCCTTTTATAGGTGAAATGCAGCCACTTTCATGTATTTCCTGCTGCAGCACCGATAAATAGGCCGATATAACACAGAATAGATTGAAATCCAAATGATCCAATTGAGAGCTGCTATTGATTTTAGGATTTTGTGGTTGTTGTTGTTGAGCACATGTTGTGGAGTTAGTGTTGTTGCTTTTAGGTTTTTGAGAGTTTGTACTATGTTTGTTGTTAATGCTGTTGTTGTCATTGTTTAGAGCTCCTAGAGCTTCCCGTTGAGCCGCAATGATTTTATTTAAATTATCCATGTTAACAAGACTTTGAGCATAGCCCAAATATAAGAGAGCTTGTTGACACTGTTCAACAGTGATTAGATCGTAAATGGGATTGACACGATCAAAAGCACCACGTATTACACTGTAAAGGAGAGAGAGAGAGAGAAGAATTTACTTATAGTTCCCATAATTGATTCAAATTTATTATTTTTGAGGTGATCCTTAGATGTTGATGTTGTGTGCGAAACTTTTAAGATGTTCAGTTTTAGTTTTACCAAAGTCCGTTTCTAGTTCAGTTGTAGTTTAGTTCTACTTCAGTTCTAGTTCAGTTCTCCTTTAGTTCTAGTTTAGGTTCTGTTCTTGTTTAACTATAGTTCAGTTCAAGTTCAGTTCTAGTTCAGTTCTAGTTCTAGTTCAGTTCTAGTTCAGTTCTAGTTCAGTTCTAGTTCAGTTCTAGTTCAGTTCTAGTTCAGTTCTAGTTCAGTTCTAGTTCAGTTCTAGTTCAGTTCTAGTTCAGTTCTAGTTCAGTTCTAGTTCAGTTCTAGTTCAGTTCTAGTTCAGTTCTAGTTCAGTTCTTGTTCAGTTCTAGTTCAGTTCTAGTTCAGTTCCACTTTAGTTCTAGTTTAGTTCTAGTATAGTTCTGGTTCAGTTCAAGTTCAGTTCTAGTTCAGTGCTAGTTTATTTCCACTCCAGTTCTAGTTTAGTTCTAGTTCAGTTCTAGTTCAGTTCTAGTTCAGTTCTAGTTCAGTTCTAGTTCAGTTCTAGTTCAGTTCTAGTTCAGTTCTAGTTCAGTTCTAGTTCAGTTCTAGTTCAGTTCTAGTTCAGTTCTGGTTCTAGTTCAGTTCTAGTTCAGTTCTGGTTCTAGTTCAGTTCTAGTTCAGTTCTAGTTCAGTTCTAGTTCAGTTCTAGTTCAGTTCTAGTTCTAGTTCAGTTCTAGTTCAGTTCTAGATCAGTGCTAGTTCAGTTCTAGTTTAGTTCTAGTTCAGTTCTAATTCAGTTCTAGTTCAGTTCTAGTTCAGTTCTAGTTCAGTTCTAGTTCAGTTCTAGTTCAATTCTAGTTCAGTTCTAGTTCAGTTAGAATTCATCATATAACGGTTCAATCATCTTTAACTTACACTAATATTGAAGCTATATTCGATGGTGGATCCCTAAAACCGGCTAAAATTTCCTTAGTACGCTGGAGACCAGAAGGTATATTACTGAGCACGGGCAATCCACGGCGCGTTACCAATTCACGTAAGATTTGTTGATTGCGTGTAAGATCAATATATTCCCTGTAAAAATATGCAAACAAAACAAGTAAATTAAAATATGAACTTCTTAAAACTCAACGCAAAAACATACTGTTGCGATATACGCTCATTGAGTATACTCTGATTCGGTTTATACGGATGCAGCACCAGCACCAGCTGCTTGCAGTTTTGACCCGCTATATGTGCCGCCTCAATGGCACCAGCAGACGCGCGAGTTTCTGAATCCATAACGAAAAATAAGACACGGGCTTTTTCCTTAGCACGATGTTCTAATTCAATGAGATCTGGCGTCCAATCGGAAACTTGCTGTATTAGAAAATAAAAAGAAATTGTTATTTGAGTGGATAGGGAGGAGGTGGGGAAAACTAACCGGATTATAGAATGAAATGCCTAGTTCTTTTAAAGCAGGTATAGCTACATCAGCACGCCATGTTGTGGGATTACAAGAGCCACCTAAAAACACTTCAACGGGTGCAGAGGTATTTTCGCTGGTTTTACGCTGTTTGCCAATTCTTTTGCAGTCTTCCACATTACTTAAAGATTTTGTACTGCGCAACTCATTTCCCGGAAAGCTGCAATTTGTATTTGTATGGGTGCTGGTATCATGTTTAGTTGTTGTAGTTGCTGTTGTTTTTGTGTTGGCAGAGGCTGTATTGTCGCTGTCAGTATTATCAGCCACACCATTATCATCAGTATGTAGAGAGCCTAGTAAATTAGGTTTGTCACAGTAACCAGGCGATGTTGAACCAAATGAAGATGTTCTATTTTAAAAATAAGAAAGTAAAGATTATTTTATTAAAAAAAAGAAATTTTTTTAAAAGCAATATAAAAAACTAACCGAAATCTTTTAAGGTCTGCTGCTAAAACACAAAATTCACCAAAAGTTAAACCATTTGATTGTCGGCTGCCTTTACGAGCCAACATTTTAGCTGTTTGCAACATATCGCTTACTGTAGGTTTAAAGGAAAGATATTAATAATTTAGTTTTATTCATGTAAGAGTAATAATCAAAACTTACTTTGCTTGTCATTGGGATGAAAACTTAACTCCTGAAATAGTTCTTGTGTGCGTTCGGCTGGTACCACATTGCATCTTGCTTTGGCACGCCAAGCAGCTAACACCTCACTGCAATTAAGAAATAATAAAAAAATTAAAATATATTTTTTTATTTAGAAAAAAATCTTAAAAATTAAAAGAGAAGTAACCTAAGATAAAGAGTTGCTTGTTTTCCATTTTCTTTTTGTTTGATATCAAATCTCTTGGGTAAAGTAAAGGCCTGACAATGAGTATTCATAATGAAGCCAACTAATAGAAATAGACAAAACAACAATTGCATCATTTTGACCGGCCAACAGCCAACACATTGAAAAAATGTTACGCCAACATACAGCATTTTTTTCTGTTGTTGTTTTTTTTCGAAATTGGGCTCAAATTTTTTTTTCGTTTGATTTTTTTTGTTTATTAAATTCAAACGCCCAACAAACACACGTCAATAAATTTGTTGTGGAACAGTCAATAACATTTGCAGCAGCACCAATAATTGGAATTTTTGAAATCATCCATTCAAAATTTGTTAACAGCGTATAAATGTTAAATACACATTCTCTATATATTTAATTATTTTTATGAACTTCAGTGCAGTTTAGTACTTCATGTACTTTGTATATATTTTGTTTTTTTTTCAGTTTGACTATGAAGCAATAATGTGGCTGCACTTCTATACAGTTGTTTTTGAACTACTTACTCTAGTTATAGAGAAAAAATTTTTTTTCGAAATCGATGTATTTTGAAATTACTAAAAAAATACAAAAAAAAAAAAAAATAGAGATCAAAAAATAGAAATTAAATTGTTTCATACCAGCAAAATGCAGCAACAACAATGTAAATAGATGTATAATTTGAGAATAAGGAGGGGAATTTAAAATACACCCTACACTGACTAGAAACGATCATTCTACTTGCAATAAATTTGATTTCTGCAAACCGATCATGCAGTGATATAGACCATAATATTGAGGGATTTTCGTGATCAAATCAGTAATCCACTTTTACTCTCATTAGTAGGGTTTTTTATTTGAAATTTAAAAATTCATAATCAAAGATCGTTTTAGAGACTATTACTGATCGCTTAAAATTGCGTTAGATCATCAATAGGGGAAATGCTTATTGCCAGAACATTAAGCATACAATAGCATAAGCAAAGATGGAGATCAGTAAGAGTTTTTTCTCTAATACTTCTTTAACATTTTGTTTACAAACCTAACTACCTTCGATTGGAAAGGAAATATACGGAGATTTTCTTAGGAATTTATATTACCCAATACCGATCTTATAGTGACTAAGTTATGACGATATTTTATATGATAACTTTGAGAGATTAAGAAGTGCAATATGAAAAATAACATTAATGATTGATAATCTATTTTCTACCAATACAGATTAGTGAAATGTGATTTCAATGTTCATCCGAACATCTTTTTGTGAGAGAAAGTTTAACGTTTATACGATCACTTTAAGAGAAAGCTGTCGAGTATTCAGTCACATAAATCGAGTGAATTTGTAAGGCTCATGATACAAAGAAATGAGTTAAATTTCTGAAGTTTTTTTTCGCACGATCATTAAGTGAGTAGAACTGTATCAGACTTAAGAATAATAAAAGAAGATCATGTTTTCTTTTGGGAAGGATCCGAAGATCTTTTTGTGAGAGAAATTATAACGTTTATACGATCACTTTAAGAGAAAGCTGTCGAGTATTCAGTCACATAAATCGAATGAATTTGTAAGGCTCATGACAGAAAGAAATTAGTAAAATTTCTGGAGTTTGGCACGATCATTGAGTGAATAGAAATGTATCAGACTCTTGGAAAGGTTCGAAGATCTCTCAAACTAGAATCGTATGTATGTCTTCAACTGATGAACATTTCTGGTATTGAATTAGACGCCGAACGAATTTCTTAAGCAAACATCTTCCTTTAAAACTATTACAGTTTGATGCCAAACACTATCGCCAACCAAATATGATCTATCTTTGCCTGCAGTGTGCAAATTAAACAAATAATTTGCGTCACTTAATCGCCTTAGAAAGAAGATGTTAAATTGGATTTCTTATCAGTATATATTTTTTTCAATTTAGAAACGCAACAGACCTATAGTGGCGTTAGATTAGTGTGAAATTGATAGTGGCATCACCCACAGTAAAATTCACAAGAAAAAAACACATTGAAAACAAAACTTTGAATGTAAAATGAATTTTGCTTCGCCTAAACGAAACGTGTGGTTATTGAAGCAGATGCAGCTCACCGATCTGTTGGATTAAAGTTAAATGATCTATTGAAATTAAAGCGATGTCTATGAAGATACTCTAGATTCAATTTACTGAAATTGCGTTTAGCAGTTGTTTCCATATTCCAAATCAGATTTAGCTCGATATGTAAGACTAGAATGGACATTATTTGAATCATGAACGTGCTTAGTACTCATTAAAAAAGATCGGTTAAACTGAGATGTTCCCGAAGTGATCATACTCGCTTCGCCTTTTTTTAAATTCATTTACATATGATCGAATGTAAAAGCTAATTCAATGTTTATCGATCGCTAAATTGGATTTTGGAAATAAGACCAGTTTTTTGGACTATCAGCTCGATCGTTGGCACGATCAATGACTGCTCTCATTAAGACTAGAACGAATATTCTTTAAATCTTGAAAGTACTTAATATTCTTCAAAAAATCAAAAAAAAAAAAATAAAAATCAAATAGATTCAAGTGTTCCAAAAGTGATCACATTCTGAAGTAATTTGAAGATTACTAAACCATTTCTTTTATAATGTAAAAGTTTTTTGATTTTTTAATTTGTTGTTGAAAATATGATCAGTTATTTAAGTAATTAGCACGATCGCCAAATTCTATCTGTCGTACTGCAAAAAAATGAGAATTTATCATGTTTCTAAAAAGAGATCAATTATAATTATCATCATCGCTATATTTGAGGATTATTCTGTGATCGATGACCATGAACTGATATTGAATATCAATGTTGTGTTTAAAGTTTTGCATGATCGATGTATAAGAATCTGTAATGTCTTTTTGTCAAAAGAAGAACTGAACTTGACACTAATGTAACTGAAAAAAATTCTTATAGAGCTGAGACATCTGAGGATCATTTAAGTAATTCTAAGAAAAACTGAAGATCAGATAATTTATTAACACTTAATTGTTGAAATTTATTTAATAACGTTTGATCTATGGTTTATTGCTCAAAAAGATCACTTAAAATCAGATGAAGATCCTCGCTTCATCTAAGGGTTATTAAGAGATTTATGATCTAGTATAAAAGAGTAGCTAATAAACTTTGATCTTGATGTAGGATGTTGAAAATTAAACATGATTTTGTGCCCAAGTTTGGGTATTTAGCTTGATCATTAACACGATCAATTAGTTCTGTTGTCATGTTTGAAATGAAATCTGAAAGAGTGATCTTATAGATCATAAAGTTCTCTAAATATTTGATCTTCTAAGTAATTGATATTTCGTTTGGTTCTCTCAATACTTGATCTTCTAAGTAATTGATCTTTCGTTTAGATACCCTGTATTTAACCACTTGCTGGACATAGTTTTCTCTAGACATCATCATCATTATAATTAAGCAACAACATCATCTTTATTATTATTTTCCATAAATAAAAAAACTATTTGTAACCAATTATTATTTAGCTGTTTTTGGTAAAATGTGTGGTTGTACATGGCCCTGTTTGACTAGTTTGGTTTTTAATAGTTTCAGCTGTAAAGTGGAGGTGTCTTAAATTTCTCAAATAAAAACAACTTTATGTATAACAATTTTAAATAAAAATATTAAATAATATTTATAAACGAAACATTTTATTATAAAACTATTTTCATAAAAATAATTTTCTAAACCAAAAAAAACAAGAAAATTTAAATAATTTATGTAAATTTTGCAAAATCTAAAAACAGCTCCAACAAAATCAATAAACAACATAATTTGAGCGTGTAAATAAATAAGAAAAAAAAAATAATAATAAAATAAAACAAAAGACTGAATGAATTAACGAATAAATGAATGAGTGATTGCTAAACTATTTTTGTCGAACAAAGTGTGTTTATGCGATAGATTGTCGAACCATGACATAATCATCTAGTATTAGAGTTTCTTTTCTAACTGATCGCTATGGCGCTAATATTTGCAACTCAAATAAGTCTTTAAAGCAAAATTCGAAAGTTTATGTTTTATTTTTATAAGAAAAAGATTTCTCTTTTGTTTTTAACAACAAATTGTTTGTTAACTAATGTTTAAAATTAGTCACTATATGTTTAAAAAAAATCCTCAAAAATAAATTGACCCTTTATGAACTTATGATGAACATTGGTGCCGGCGTTAAAGCTATTTTTAAAACTAAAAAAAAATATTTAAGAAAGTTTGCCAAACAAAAACAGAAAATAAACAACAACAACAACAACATTAAAATGGATGCATTAAAAAAAATGTGCAAATCATGCACAACCACCCAACAACAAAGCAGCGAAGCGTTCATTTAACTAAATAATTATTGTTCATCTTCAATCTTGATGTTTATTTAAAAAGGAATGGAGAATATTTTGTTATTTTTCAAATATTTTATTTTTTTCACACTTTGCACATCACAAGTCACTACTGGGCTGACTGGCTGTTTAACCCAAGAGACTACAAATAGCTGCTACAATTTATTTAGGAATTAATTGTAATATGTTGTTGATAGTTGTTGCCAATGCTGCTGCTGCTGCCGCAGCTGCTCTTGCTGTTAGTATATGCTGTTACCATTTGTTGTTTGTTACCGCTGTTGGCTTGCAAAACAGGAGGGACTCGTTTCAATAAGAATCAACCACAAAAATAATCGATGATGAGGTCATAACTAATAATAAAAATGACTTTAGGCACACAAACACTCGCTCCCATATACACACACACACCGATACAAAACTCAAACACACACACATGTTCTCACGTTTCTAAAGAGCAAAACTTTGACTGGTTAAATAAAATACTAAGTATTAGACCCCCGAGTTATGATGAGAGAGTTCAAGAGCCAAATGAGTAACCAGAAATCGAAGCGCAAAAATTATTTCACACAGATACTGTCACACACACACACACGTCCACACTTATTTATACCATACACTCAGAACATTTATTTAATGTTTTATTATTTTTTTTTTTGTTATTTTTTAGAGAGCTAGCGCAACAGTTTGCAAAACGTAAAAACAGCTGTTTGTCTGTTTTTCTTTTATAGTTGTTGTTGTTGCTGTCAGCATACTAAATTTTACGGTTAATTGAGTGCAGATTTTTAAAATAATGAAATCATCAATTAGCATGTCGGTTTCATAAACAAAGAAATATTGACATAACTTTGTTATGAATCTCTGTTGCGAAAATGATATAATATCTGGAGAATGCAAATTTGAAGAATTTTATTTTTTTTAATTGATTTTTGTAGAATATATTGTTCCAGTTCAATTCTAGTTCTGTTCTAGTTCTGTTCTAGTTGTGTTCTAGTTCTGTTCTAGTTCTGTTCTAGTACTGTTCTAGTTCTGTTCTAGTACTGTTCTAGTTCTGTTCTAGTTCTGTTCTAGTTCTGTTCTAGTTCTGTTCTAGTTCTGTTCTAGTTCTGTTCTAGTTCTGTTCTAGTTCTGTTCTAGTTCCGTTCTAGTTCTGTACTAATTTTCTGTTCTAGTTCTGTTCTAGTTCTGTACTAATTTTCTGTTCTAGTTCTGTTCTAGTTCTGTTCTAGTTCTAGTTCTGTCCTAGTTCTGTTCTGTTCTAGTTCTGCTCTAGTTCTGTTCTTGTTCTGTTCTTGTTCTGTTCTAGTTCTTTTCTAGTTCTTTTCTAGTTCTTTTCTAGTTCTTTTCTAGTTCTGTTCTAGTTCTGTTCTAGTTCTGTTCTAGTTCTGTTCTAGTTCTGTTCTAGTTCTGTTCTAGTTCTGTTCTAGTTCTTTTCTAGTTATGTTCTAGTTCTGTTCTAGTTCTATTCTAGTTCTGGTCTAGTTCTGTTCTAGTTCTAGATCTGTTCTAGTTTTGTTCTTTTTGTGTTCAAGTTCTATTTTAGTTCTGTTGGTTCATTTCAAATTTTAGTTGCTATTTTTATGCTCTCCACTGTCACTTGATTAATGCTTTCAATATCTTTAATTGTTTACCATATAAGGAAACATTTATTAATAAAATTCAAATAATTTATTAACAAATTCCTTAACTACTCTGCAAAATAACTAAAAGTCTAAACAATAAAGACAAAATTTAGAAAACTATTTTGAAGAGAAGGAAATGAGCGAGAAATCGAGTCTTTAATTTCACTAAAGAGCCAATAAAAGTTTCCTAAAAGCACATTTTCTTGAAGGCTGTGATTGCGCGCACATTACACAAGTAAATTAAATAAACAAAAAATTGATATAGAGAGAATACTGAATTTAAAAAATAAACGCAAAACTATTAAAAACAAAAAACAAACACTATAAAACTACTTAATAAATTTATAATTTAATAACGTATAACGCACTTCAGATAAAAAACACACACACACATGTGCAAAATTTATAACTTTAAAACCATAAACGTTTAACGACTTTACTGATACCTTGTGGTGAATGACAGTCAGTCTGTTTTGTCATATGAACACGAAATGATAATAACATTTACATTCATTCATTCCTTGATACGTTCATTCACTCATTCATCATCTATTCAGATATTTTATTCCCCTTGGAAAAGTTATAAAAATTATTATTGTTGTTGTTGTTCTTTTGTTTTTGTTTTTTGCATATTTCTTTCTTTCTGAAATGAGATATAAATTATTCTTGGTAGTGTCTCACAGGAAATAACATCATGGTGACGTTGAAGGCTGTAATTTGTAATTCTCAGATAGAGAATCTTCAGCTATACATTTAGCTATTTTGCAAAAACAAATGTACAAATGTTTTTATGTACATATGTATGTATGCAGATAATTATTATTTTATTGTTATTTGATTGTTCTAGAGTTTTATTAGAAATATAGGCAAAGAAATTGTGGTTTTTAAATGTAAGGAATGTGTTCTGAATTATAACTAAATCAGAACAGAACTACAACTGAACTAGAACAGGAGTATAACAAAACTGGCGATGAACTAGAAGAGAATTTGAACAGAACTAGAACAAACAGGACTAGAACAGAACTAGAACAGCACTAGAACGGAACTAGAACAGAAATAGAACAGAACTAGAACAGAGTTAGAACAGAACTAGAACAGAACTAGAACAGAACTAGAACAGAACTAGAACAGAACTAGAACAGAACTAGAACAGAACTAGAACAGAACTAGAACAGAACTAGAACAGAAATAGAACAGAAATAGAACAGAACTAGAACAGAACTAGAACAGAACTAGAACAGAACTAGAACAGAACTAGAACAGAACTAGAACAGAACTAGAACAGAACTAGAACAGAACTAGAACAGAACTAGAACAGAACTAGAACAGAACTAGAACAGAACTAGAACAGAAATAGAACAGAACTAGAACAGAGTTAGAACAGAACTAGAACAGAACTAGAACAGAACTAGAACAGAACTAGAACAGAACTAGAACAGAACTAGAACAGAACTAGAACTTACCTAGAACTGAACTAGAACTTAACTAGAACTTAACTAGAACTGAACTAGAACTGAACTAGAACTGAACTAGAACTGAACTAGAACTGAACTAGAACTGAACTAGAACTGAACTAGAACTGAACTAGAACTGAACTAGAACTGAACTAGAACTGAACTAGAACTGAACTAGAACTGAACTAGAACTGAACTAGAACTGAACTAGAACTGAACTAGAACTGAACTAGAACTGAACTAGAACTGAACTAGAACTGAACTAGAACTGAACTAGAACTGAACTAGAACTGAACTAGAACTGAACTAGAACTGAACTAGAACTGAACTAGAACTGAACTAGAACTGAACTAGAACTGAACTAGAACTGAACTAGAACTGAACTAGAACTGAACTAGAACTGAACTAGAACTGAACTAGAACTGAACTAGAACAGAACTAGAATAGAACTAGAACAGAACTAGAACAGAACTAGAACAGAACTAGAACAGAACTAGAACAGAACTAGAACAGAACTAGAACAGAACTAGAACAGAACTAGAACAGAACTAGAACAGAACTAGAACAGAACTAGAACAGAACTAGAACAGAACTAGAACAGAACTAGAACAGAACTAGAACAGAACTAGAACAGAACTAGAACATAATTAGAACAGAACTAGAACAGAACTAAAACTGAACTCGAACTGAACTAGAACTAAACTAGAAGGGTTTCTTTAATTACTTCTTTAGTTAATAATAATGTCTTAAGGATAACTTAATTATATTCTATAATTGATAACTCCACCACCTACCAAACAGTGGACAGCCGATTTTTACAACTTTTTAATTGTCACACACTCGAAACAAAAAATGACATCAACTCTTATATTAAAATGCTTCAATTAATTCAATATTGTCAAAATGTATTTATGTTACGTTACGTATGGTGTTTTTTTCGATATTTCTTGTTTTTTTTTTGTGTTCAGTTTCTATTTGTGAACAATAAATAATGATGATGATATCACGTTTACTATAATTATTTATGTTGCTATTTTGTTTGAATTGTTTTTTTTTTATATTTGGCACTAAGAACAAATTACTACGACGATTTAAAAACAGAACCATTTGTAAAACAAATCAGAAAAAAAAGAACTATTACTAACATAAACATGACTAGAATAGGTTTAATGCAAAACTAAACAGCAGAATCCGTAGCTGAACTGGTAAGACTCTAAAACAAACTCACCTGCAACTGTTTAAGTTTTACAGCTTTTATAATTATTTGGTTTATGCAACAACAAATTTAATAGATAACTAATTTTTTTTATTCAGGAATTTTGATAATTTCACACAAACATATACAATGAGTACGGGAACAGCACTTTTATAATCTAATCAAACAATTTGCACAATTTATGTTAAAACAATAACACTGTTACCACTAAATACGACACATATTTCATAGATAAATTCAACGATTAATAATAATTTATAGAAAAAAGTTAACAACTCCTAATTGAGTATTAAACTTAAAAATGTTTAATTTAAAATAATTAAAAAACATAAATACTTTTCAGTAGCTGCCTTCTATAGATATGTTGACTTTTATAGAAATGTTTTAAATCTGTGAACTAGAACTGAACTAGAACTGAACTAGAACTGAACTAGAACTGAACTAGAACTGAACTAGAACTGAACTAGAACTGAACTAAAACTGAACTAAAACTGAACTAGATCTGTACTAGAACTGAACTAGAACTGAACTAGAACAGAACAAGAACATCACTAGAACTAAACTAGAACTGAACTAGAACTGAACCAGAACTGAACTAGAACAGAACTAAAACAGAACTAGAACAGAACTAGAAATGAACTGAACTAGAAATAAACTAGAACTGAACTAATTCTGATCTGTATTCTGTAAACTAGAACTATTCTACATTGGATTCACAATTAAACTACCAGATTTTGATTTTCTTAATAATTTTTTAGGAACTGTCAATATATAGCCCCAGCGAAGAGAGTTAGATATTTGTAAATCCTGCCCTTTAGTTAAACATGACTGCCAACATAATGTTGTTCATCTAATAAATTAAAAAAATATAAATAAAAATTATGACATCAATTCGTGACTAGTAAGTACAACATCCAAAAAAACATCGTGTCTAATACGATATACAAGTATGAATCAAATACTTATATAGAAAGAAACAAGAGAGGAGGGATGGTATGAATAAACAACAATAAAGACGTATTGTCTATAGAGTGGTGAAGAGTTTTGAAAACTTTTAAATTAAGGGTACAAGGGAGCGATACAAATTATTAAGTGTAGTTGTCAATATTTATTATTAAATTAATACGTATCATAATACAATAATACCTGGACAAAAACAACTAGGAAAATAATATTGCTGTGATCATAAGCAATAATAGTCTAACTAAAGAAACGTGATTTCGCTGGAGATTAAATGTAACTATAGTTTTTTTTTTGTAAGAATAATAATAATATTAATTAATTTCTTACTGGATTTAGGCGTTTATTACTGGTGATCACAATTTTTTTATTTTTTTTTTATAAATTTTACTAGTAATTGTCAAGCTGAAATACTCATACTTTTGTGGTTAACAAACAACACATACACTCACTCACTCAAATTACAGATTATTATTTAATCGCTTTTAATAAATATTTATTTTTCTTTTTATTATTGCTATTATTGTTGTTGTTGTTGGTGTAATTTGTTGTTAACCACGATTATCTCACAATGCATGACTTTATTCTATTTACTATTTGTTGTTACATGTTTTGTAACTTAAACAAATTATTAAAATTTAAATAGTTTTTAGTTTTTTTTTTTTTTTTTTGAGATAAATTCAGATTTAAAACATTTCTATAAAAGTCAACATATCTATAGAAGGCAGCTACTGAAAAGTATTTATATTTTTTAATTATTTTAAATTAAACATTTTTAAGTTTAATACTCAATTAGGAGTTGTTAACTTTTTTCTATAAATTATTATTAATCGTTGAATTTATCTATGAAATATGTGTCGTATTTAGTGGTAACAGTGTTATTGTTTTAACATAAATTGTGCAAATTGTTTGATTAGATTATAAAAGTGCTGTTCCCGTACTCATTGTATATGTTTGTGTGAAATTATCAAAATTCCTGAATAAAAAAAATTAGTTATCTATTAAATTTGTTGTTGCATAAACCAAATAATTATAAAAGCTGTAAAACTTAAACAGTTGCAGGTGAGTTTGTTTTAGAGTCTTACCAGTTCAGCTACGGATTCTGCTGTTTAGTTTTGCATTAAACCTATTCTAGTCATGTTTATGTTAGTAATAGTTCTTTTTTTTCTGATTTGTTTTACAAATGGTTCTGTTTTTAAATCGTCGTAGTAATTTGTTCTTAGTGCCAAATATAAAAAAAAAACAATTCAAACAAAATAGCAACATAAATAATTATAGTAAACGTGATATCATCATCATTATTTATTGTTCACAAATAGAAACTGAACACAAAAAAAAAAAAACAAGAAATATCGAAAAAAACACCATACGTAACGTAACATAAATACATTTTGACAATATTGAATTAATTGAAGCATTTTAATATAGAGTTGATGTCATTTTTTGTTTCGAGTGTGTGACAATTAAAAAGTTGTAAAAATCGGCTGTCCACTGTTTGGTAGGTGGTGGAGTTATCAATTATAGAATATAATTAAGTTATCCTTAAGACATTATTATTAACTAAAGAAGTAATTAAAGAAACCCTTCTAGTTTAGTTCTAGTTCAGTTCGAGTTCAGTTTTAGTTCTGTTCTAGTTCTGTTCTAATTATGTTCTAGTTCTGTTCTAGTTCTGTTCTAGTTCTGTTCTAGTTCTGTTCTAGTTCTGTTCTAGTTCTGTTCTAGTTCTGTTCTAGTTCTGTTCTAGTTCTGTTCTAGTTCTGTTCTAGTTCTGTTCTAGTTCTGTTCTAGTTCTGTTCTAGTTCTGTTCTAGTTCTGTTCTAGTTCTGTTCTAGTTCTGTTCCAGTTCTGTTCCAGTTCTGTTCTAGTTTACTTCTAGTTCTGTTATATTTCTTTTCTGTTCTAGTTCTGTTCTGTGTTTTTTATAACTTTGATGACATTATAAATTACTAAATTATTTTTATAAAACATCTAATTAGCTGACCACATTTTTGTTATATCTGACAAGTTATAATTCCAGCTATGACACAATTTTAATAATCTTTGATAAGACTTATTAACGGCACAGAACCACAAATAAAAAGTGCTATTTTTTGACGACACCACTGTCTATATTGAACAAATTAAATGTTAAACATTACAAAGAAATAAATTTATAAACTTAGATCATTTGGAAAAACAAAAGCAGCGTCAACAATAATAATAATAAAAAAGAAACTAAATGAAGAACGCCATATATAAAAATAAAATAAATATTACGTTATAGTAATATTTAGATTTGGTTGTTGACGTTTTTGCTATTTTTTTTTATTTGTAGGAAGAAGGTATGGTCTAGTGGGTCTGGTTGATTTGTTACCATTCAACCAACAACAACAATTATAATAAAGAAAAAACAAAAACACATACATGATGTCATACAAAATACTCCAACAAACTGACTGACTGTGACTCGAGTGGCTCCCGTTTACGACATTTCTATTTATTTTCAATTTAAGCACAAGACTTTAACAAAACGTTTCTTTTCTTTTTTTTTTTTTTTTTTTTTGCTAAATGAAAAGATATTAAATACAAATCTGTTGGTCGCTAGTAATGGCATGTTTTCTATTTATAAATATTTATTAGTCTTTTTAAATAATAAAAGTAATTGCCAAAAATTTGCTATTTATTATTATTTATTAGTTAAAAAATTGCAAGTGTTTTGTTTTGTTTGTTTTTTCCTTTCAACGATTGTTGTTATGATATGATGATGGTATTAACAATATTTTTGTGTGTAAAATTTTTTTAATTATTTTTGATTGGGTGCAAAATTGTTGTTTTTATTTATAATAATATTTTATTAAACAAAGGCAATATTTAAAATAGAATTATTTATGTTGCTTTCGTATGTGGGTGGGTGTGTGTTAATGACTTTGAAAATAAATACAAACAGCGTATTTAAAATATTTCAAATCTTCTACACATGTAACCTTCTTGCTTTATGAGTTTTTTTTGTCTTTCTAAGGTGTTTAGTATAGATTTATTTTCATTTTTAAATATTTAAATTTACACATATTTCTGTTTATTATGTTTTTTTTTTTTTGTTTTAAAGGAAGAAAAATGAAAGTTAAATTGAAATTTTAAATTTTGATTTTTGTTAAATTTTAAAAAAATTCTTTTGACCAAGTTATAAAAGTTTAAAACTTTATCGTAAATATTTTTGTAAATTCCACTAATTTTGAAATGAAATTTATTATGTGGTAAAAAGCCCTTAAACTAAGTTAATTTTGATTTTTGTCAAATTCGCAAAACATTGAATTTTGAACGAATTGTAAAATTTTTAAATTTTTATCGTAAATATTTACGATATTTGCAAGGCTTCAAAAATATAATTTTATATTTGTTCGATGTTATGGATTTGGGTTTAATTTCGATTTTTGTTAAAATTACAAAATATTTTATTCTAAACATTTTATAAAATTTTAAAACTTTATCGTAAATATTTTTGACATTTCTACTGAATTTGATAAATAATTTCATATGTGGTATTAAAGCCCTTAAACTAAGTTAATTTTGATTTTTGTTAAATCTGCAAAACATTAAATTTGGAACGAATTGTAAAATTTTTAATTTTTATCGTAAATATTTACGATATTTGCAAGGCTTCAAAAATATAATTTTATATTTTGTTCGATGTTATGGATTCGGGTTTAATTTCGATTTTTGTTAAAATTACAAAATATTTTATTCTAAACATTTTATAAAATTTTAAAACTTTATCGTAAATATATTTGACATTTCTACTGAATTTGATAAATAATTTCATATGTGGTATTAAAGCCCTTAAACTAAGTTAATTTTGATTTTTGTTAAATCTGTAAGACATTGAAATTTAGACGAGTTGTAAAATTTCTAATATTTATCGTAAATATTTACGATATTTGCAAGGCTTTAAAAATATAATTTTATATTTTGTTTGATGTTATAGATTCTGGTTTAATTTTGATTTTTGGTAAAATTGCAAAATATTTAATTTTAAAAATGTTATAAAATTTTAAAACTTTATCGTAAATATTTTTGACATTTCTACTGAATTTGATAAATAATTTCATATGTGGTATTAAAGCCCTTAAATTAAGTTAATTTTGATTTTTGTCAAATCTGCAAAACATTGAAATTAAGACGAGTTGTAAAATTTTTAATATTTATCGTAAATATTTACGATATTTGCAAGGCTCAAAAAATATAATTTTATATTTTATTCGATGTTATGGATTTGGGTTTAATTTTGATTTTTGTTAGAATTGCAAAATACTTTATTTTAAAAATGTTATAAAATTTTAAAACTTTATCGTAAATATTTTTGACATTTCTACTGAATTTGATAAATAATTTTTTATGTGGTATTAAAGCCGTTACATTAAGTTAAATTTGATTTTTGTTAAATTTTAGAAATATTCATTTTTAATTAAGTTATAAAATTTTAAAACTTTATCGTAAATATTTTTGACATTTCTACTGAATTTGATAAATAATTTCTTGTGAAATATAAAAGCCCTTTTATTAAGTTAATTTTGATTTTTGTTAAATTTTAAAAATATTCACTTTTGACTAAGTTATAAAATTTTAAAATTTTATCGTAAATATTTCTAACAATTTCAATAAATTTTATAAAAAATTTCTTATGCGATCTAAAAGTTCTTAAATTAAGTTAATTTTGATTTTTATTAAATTAAAAAAATCTTGATATTTAACCAAGTTATAAAATTTTAAAATTTTATCGTAAATTTTTTCACTTCATCCAGTAGCTTTTTAATAAAGTTTACTATTTTATTAAAAACTTATAATATATATTTAATTTCGATTTTTTTTAATCTTGAAAACATTTACTTTTGATTAAGTTATAAAATTTTAAAACTTTATCGTAAATATTTAAGACTTTAAAAGCGAAAATCTAATAATAACTTTTACTTCAAACAAAAGCTCATATCGTTTCCTAATTTCGATTTTTGTTAAATTTCATAAATCTCTTACTATAAAATTTTTAAATTTTTTTAATTTTCTTTATTCTTTTAAAATTTGTAAAAATATTGTAGGACCTGTTTATGATTAATAACAACAAAATACTAAAACAGCAATTTGTACTAGAGGAATTTTAAAGTCCAAAAATATAAATGACGATCAGTCTTTGTTCAGTAGCAAAAAAACAACAACAACATAAGGAAAGGTCAGTGATCACTATAATCTGTGCAATAAAACTGATCAATAAAGGAAAAAATTTTAATTTTGTATTTTTTTGCATTTAACTTACTCCATTACGACAACGTCCACCACAATGAAACAGGAAATTAAATTGATTTAACAAAATAAAATATCATATACATACATAGTATTTAGTATATTTAAACGATTGACTCAATTGAAATGTCTTTTTAATAAATGTTTATATGACAGATCATTTCATTTATTTATGATCATTTATTAAGCTTAGGGGTCAATGAAATTTTTACTCTGATTGAAATTAATATTTTTTTTTTAAAAGTTGTGGATTTTTTTTAATTTTTTATTGTCAATTTTATTTTACAACATCATCAATTTGTTGTTGTTGGTGTTATTTTTATTGTTTGTATATTTATGTATCGTATAAGTTATAAAAATTAAAACAAAAAAAATATTTTATTAAAATATAAATATATATTTTTTTATACATATTTTTATGTTAATTAAAATGCAACACGCGCTTAATGCCTAAAAGATCAAGTTCAATGATATTGTCGTCGATCATTTTTAATAAATTAATTTTTTTTTAAATTTTTTGTTGTTCGTAAATAAAGAAGAGGAGAATACAACAACAACAATTTGTTTAGTATAAGGCTTTTGTTGCTGCTGGTTGTTGTTGTTCTGGTGGTGATTCTAAAATATAATAAACACAAGTATGAAAGAAACAACAATAACAACAACAAAAACACATTTAACGATCAAAACATGATTTAAAATAACGATGACAGAATAAAATACCACTGACGACGCTGCTGCACCAACCTCACACTCACATTTATATACTAGCTGACGTTGCGATTGGTGAATGAGTGAGTGGTCAGGGTTTGAAAGGTACTTGTTTATTATTTATAAAAAAAACAAAATATTTTTCTCGATTAATCATTAGACAGATTTTTTCAAGTAAAATTAATTAAGTTAGAGATTTTTTTCAACAATTAATGAAACTATTTACGGAAATTAGTTAGACTGTTCTAGTTCTGTTCTAGTTCTGTTCTAGTTCTGTTCTAGTTCTGTTCTAGTTCTGCTCCAGTTCTGCTCTAGTTCTGCTCTAGTTCTGTTCTAGTTCTGTTCTAGTTCTGTTCTAGTTCTGTTCTAGTTCTGTTCTAGTTCTGTTCTAGTTCTGTTCTAGTTCTGTT
>NC_060950.1:69077501-69082416 GCF_022045245.1 Lucilia cuprina | reverse complement strand
TGTTCTAGTTCTGTTCTAGTTCTGTTCTAGATCTGTTCTAGTTCTGTTCTAGTTCTGTTCTAGTTCTGTTCTAGTTCTGTTCTAGTTCTGTTCTAGTTCTGTTCTGTTTGTTGTTTTCCAGTTCTGTTGTAGTTCTGTTCTAGTTCTTTTCTAGTTCTGTTCTAGTTCTGTTCTAGTTCTGTTCTAGTTCTGTTCTAGTTCTGTTTTAGTTCTGTTCTAGTTCTGTTTTAGTTCTGTTCTAGTTATGTTCTTTGATTGATTTGTATTTTTGAAATTTATTAAGAAATCATTCTTTTAAGCCACTGACCGGGTCACAAGGAAAGACGCAACAATAACAAAAGTGCAACAAAAACAAATAAATAAAACAATAATCATAAAAAATAAACAGCAAAAACAAATTTTTCTAATAAATTAAAGACTTGAAAATGGAAAACAAGTGGATAAGGATGACAAAAATAAATAATAATAAATTAAAAATATTTTAAAATCATATAAAAATAAATAATATAATAATATGATTTAAAAATTAATAAAATTATAAATAAATAATAATAATAAAAATAATAAACAAAACATACCCCAAAAATAATTGTGTATGATCCGCTGGTGTTTCATGATAATTGTGAACATTTAGGGTTTGGGGACGCATACTGTTGGAGGACATAAATGGTGAGGACGATGACGATGAAGATGCTGTAGCCGCTGTATTCAATAAAGCAGATGTGGAACTACTACGATAGGTGGTACGTATGCTGGTTATGCTGCAGCAGGTGGTTTCTGCCAAAGCAGTTTTACAATTCAAACAGGGCAACACCACTTTATTTAAAAGCGAGCCTGTGGTAGCAGGAGTAACAACTGCCGTTTGTTTTGTTGTTGTGTTTGATCTATTATTAAGTTTTTTGCCGCCATTTAAAAATTTACAATTATTTGCTGAAGCATTATGTTTGGAGCCGCTATTACTATTCACAGCTGCTGTTGAGGTTTTAGCTCTTAAACCCATTTTGGATTTTTGTTTTCTAGCAAAAAGGAGTCAATAAAAGGAGAGAGAGAGAAGAGTTTTGGGGGTAAATATTTGTTGTTGTTTTGTCAAAATCTTTAAGCAAAAGTTTTGTAAATTTTATAGATTTTATCACTTTTAGTTTAAAGGCAGTTGTGTTGAATAAATGGCGGCTGTTTTTTTGAAGATATTTCTTTTCAAAATTTTGCGTTTTTATATATTTTGACTTTAGACATTTTTTGAATCATTTTTTTATTTGTGTAAATTGTTTTTGTTTTAAATGCTTTTAAAATTAAATAAAAAACAAATATTTTTGTTAAAAATTATATACACACTTCTTCGGCAAAAATTTTAATTTTATTTATTTATTTTTCATTTTCTTGTTATTTGTTTTAATTCACTGTCAAAAGTATAAAAAAATAATAAACATTTTTTAGTCAAGAACTCAATAAATTATCAAAAACACACACACTCTCTCACGCGCCTTTAACCACACACAACAATAAAAATATTTGCATATAGTTTTTTGTTTTTTTTTTTTTTAATAGACAGTCTCTCCTCTGGGTTAAATGTCTGTGTATTTTTAAAACGCCAACTGCGAAGTCAGCGTCTTTGATTTTATTACTTTTTTCATAGATTATTTATGGTTTTTTTCTAAGACATTCATTCCATCATTTAACCGTTAATAGTTTTGTCTTTTGACCCAAAATATGCTTTTGGTTTTAATCGCTTTTCAACATTGCATATCAGAACGCGTCTTAATGTTTAATTTTAGATATGATTTTTACTAAAACCGATATCTGTGCGAACACGTTGAAAACAAAATCGTTTTTTACTTGTTGTTTCTTCAACCTTTAAAAAAAATATTAAAAAAACAACTTAACAGAAAAGAAAAAAAATAAATAGTGGAAGAGAAAATAGCGCGTTTATGCCTGAAGTCTCCGAAGGCAAATGTACGAATGGGGCAGGCAATTGTTTTGTATGAATGAAGACTGTGCTGCTACAAAAAACCAACCAACAACAAATCATTGTTAATCGTAAGCAGAGAAACAAACGGTGTATAGAAAAAAATCTGTTTGTATCTGTGTTGTTTTTGCCTCTTTAACGTGAGAACAACACTTTTTTCCATGATGGTAGTGGTAAAATATTTATATAGCTATGGCTGAAAGCAGAGTTACCAGATCTTGTTTTGGGTATTAATTGGGATTGGAAATATAACTAACGATCTCGAAGGACCAAATATATATGAAAAAGCTATCCTAGTCAGCAAATTACGATATTAGCAGACATTAATGACGCAAGCTAAGTTCTAGGTATAGTTCAGTTGTAGTTTAATTCTAGTTCAGTTCTAGTTCAATTCTAGTTCAGTTCTAGTTCAATTCTACTTTAGTTCTAGCTCAGTTCTATTTCAATTCTAGTTTAGTTTTAGTTTAGTTCTAGTTCAGTTCTAGTTCAGTTCTATTTCAGTTCTATTTCAGTTCTAGTTCAGTTCTAGTTCAGTTCTAGTTCAGTTTTAGTTCAGTTCTAGTTAAGTTCTAGTTTAGTTCTAGTTCAGTTCTATTTCAGTTCTATTTCAGTTCTAGTTCAGTTCTAGTTCAGTTTTAGTTCAGTTCTAGTTAAGTTCTAGTTTAGTTCTAGTTCAGTTCTATTTCAGTTCTATTTCAGTTCTAGTTCAGTTCTAGTTCAGTTCTAGTTCAGTTTTAGTTCAGTTCTAGTTAAGTTCTAGTTTAGTTCTAGTTTAGTTCTAGTTCAGTTCTAGTTCAGTTCTAGTTCAGTTCTAGTTCAGTTCCAGTTCAGTTCTAGTTCAGTTCTAGTTCAGATCTAGTTCAGTTCTAGTTCAGTTCTAGTTCAGTTCTAGTTCAGTTCTAGTTCAGTTCTAGTTCAGTTCTAGTTCAGTTCTAGTTCAGTTCCAGTTCAGTTCTAGTTCAGTTCTAGTTCAGATCTAGTTCAGTTCTAGTTCAGTTCTAGTTCAGTTCTAGTTCAGTTCTAGTTCAGTTCTAGTTCAGTTCTAGTTCAGTTCTAGTTCAGTTCTAGTTCAGTTCTAGTTCAGTTCTAGTTCAGTTCTAGTTCAGTTCTAGTTCAGTTCTAGTTCAGTTCTAGTTCAGTTCTAGTTCAGTTCTAGTTCAGTTCTAGTTCAGTTCTAGTTCAGTTCTAGTTCAGTTCTAGTTCAGTTCTAGTTCAGTTCTAGTTCAGTTCTAGTTCAGTTCTAGTTCAGTTCTAGTTCTGTTCTAGTTCTGTTCTAGTTCAGTTCTAGTTCAGTTCTAGTTCTAGTTCAGTTCTAGCTCATTTATCACTAATCTTGTGCAGGAAGGAACACCAAACTCTTCGAAATCGGCACATTTTGATCAGTGTAATGGTTTTGGATAGTTAAGCATGTTCTTCTCGTAAACTCTTTATTTATTTGCTGGAGATCTTTTCGTCGAATTTTAAAGATCATAAATAATACTTGACTGAAACATTTTTTTTAATTTATTATTACAATTCTATTAGCACGCTTTAAACAATAACACTTAAATAGTCATAAAGAACAATTATTGCAACAAAAATAGTCAATAATGAAAAAATATGTTTTCAGTTTGATCTATGGCAATAAATTAAATAAAAACAATTGCGTTTTGCATTTAGACTTGAATTTCTAAGTAAATTAATTAAGTCATTTAAATTATTGTTTGTCAGACAATGAAATAATGTCTCAAAACATGTCATTAGATGACAAAGCTCAAGTTTTAATTAAGACATATTAATAGCGGTGACATTTTGTAATGAAATAATGGCGAAAAAAATTACACAGTGGGTGGGTGGGAAGTTTATAGAAAAATGTGGAAGATAAATAGGAAATCTTTTAGAGATAAATAGTGAGTAATTAATTATAAAGATATAGAGACCTTATCAAGTGTTTTCTGGTGTCTTTCATATTAAATGATCTTCTTTTAATTTCCCTTCCAATTCCGTTTGAACCTGCACATCCGGTAACTCTACATTTCTGTATTCTCACGATCTTTACTCGTTTTCTCACTCTACTCACCTATTTCCCCTGTGTGTGAGAGTATGTATCTGTGTGAGCATTTGTCGGTAAAACAAATTAAAAATCATTGGTACCATGAACGTATTTATACCTTTTTTATATCTAATCGAAAAAAAGAGAAAAATTATAACAATTTTCCCAGCAGTTTCCCACTTGCTGTGCATCCAACCTGCATTTACTAACGGTGTAATTGGAAAATTCCTTAGATTTCATATCGCATTTAGCCTTTTATACACAGAGGATAGTTGAGCCTTTTAAAAAGGACACTTAACAGGGTTTAAAGAATCGCCAAGTGTTTTTTTATGAAGAAAACATAATGCACATTTAACACTTGTAGTGATAAAAGAGCTGATATCAGTTGGAAAATTTCTTATTTTCCCAAAGAGGTTGTTGTTACCTGTTATGCTAAGAGCAAAAGAGTGATTTTCTTGATGTTGTAGGGAAATTGAAAATGTCTTTTCATTTAATAGGAGAAATGTGAATGGGAGTTTTTTGAAGATTAGGCAAGAGGGATTTATATTTAGGGAAATGTGTATCTGCTGAGCTAATAAGATATTCGTTGATGTTCCATAAGTTCAAAAGAGCGCATGGAATTTGCGATTTATTTTTGCAAGTCATGTGATCAAAAGCATGTGACAACTATGGATAACTGTTGTGCAATAGACTAAAATATAGACTAGAATATGGACTAGAATATGGACTAAACCATATACTACACCAAAGACTAGACTACAGACTAGACTATATACTACACTATGGACTAGACTATAGACTAGACGAAAGATTACACTATAGACTAGACTATAGACTAGACTATAGACTAGACTATAGACTAGACTATAGACTAGACTATAGACTAGACTATACACTAGACTATAGACTAGACTATAGAC
>NC_060950.1:69066537-69077401 GCF_022045245.1 Lucilia cuprina | reverse complement strand
TAGACTATAGACTAGACTATAGACTAGACTATAGACTAGACTATAGACTAGACTATAGACTAGACTATAGACTAGACTATAGACTAGACTATAGACAAGACTAGACTAAAGACTAGACTATTGACTAGTCTGTAGACTAGACTATAGCATTGTTACGCCTTTTTACGCATATTTTTAGTCTACCCTCGTATTTTCTCAAAAACCACTTCTGTTTTGTCAGCCGAAAATTTGTTCAAACAGTTAGTGAAGTATGATGAATAAGTGTGTTTTGTATATGAATGAATTTTGAAAAACGTATTGTATCTCTATGTATACAAACTAACACATGCCAAAAAAACCTACTCATATCACTACAAACTTATATCTAGTGCAAACAAATACGGCCTTCGTTCAACAGTTTACATTTGCGGTTTTATTTCCGTTTTAGCAGTTATTTAGGCAGTTTTATTATACATACATTGGTTATTATAACGATCCATAACGATCTTTTGGTTTTTATCTAACACCCAAAGCGAAATATTTTTAAAAAACCACTTGTATTTATTTTTAGAAAACTTAAACTTAAAGATGAAACTTGAACATTTTTTGAATAGAAGTTTTTGACAAATTAAACGCCTTCGCTAGAGCAGCTTATGGAAACTAAAAAAACCTGTTACTTTTATTTAATTTTGTTTGAGACCGACCCCAAAACCAGACACTTTGTGTTGGTTTTTGTTTTGTTTGGTTTTTTTCTATGCCGTGTCTGTGCTCTACTCTTAGTCTAATTTAATCAAATTAATTTTAATCAAATAGTAACGGTAAACATATATATTCATATCTCACTGTATGGGGTGTGTGTGCTTATGTCTTTACTGTATTGAAGGACAACATTATGTTGCGTCTTATCTTGCGAATGGGTGACACATAATAAATAAATTAAATTATAAAATAAAAAAAAAACATTAACAATCAGGCGCAGTAGTCCAGTTAATGGTTTTTATGTTTGAAGTGTGAGTAAATTAAAAATAAATTTATTTTCAAAATTTGCCATTGATTGATGGTTGTCAGATAACTGAAAATGTTGTTGATAAAAGACAAGCCTCCTTGATTTAAAGAGCAACAGAATGTTGAGCAATTTTTTTGCAAAACTTAAAACTTAATTAAACTATTTATGCTTTAAGCAGCCTCGAAACTTATAAGCATTAAGAACATTTAATAGACTTTTAGGACATTTTAATACTAAATGAATTAGATCATTAAAGGTAGAAGAATAAGATCAAAGAGGTAACAGAAGTATTCTCATGATAAACGATCTTGAAATTCTTCTTGAATGAGATTTTATTATAAGCTTCACATTTACAAAATATATGGTTTAATAAAATATTAAGGAAATGACGGCATGTGACTAGAAAAGGAACACGTGGATATATTTACAAGAGAAATCCTAAAAAATGCTTCAGGGAGGATCATTTTTGACGAGATGAACATGTGTGACTATGTGGAGAAAGATCCAATGCTGTGCAATTGTAGATCGCGTGATCTTTATAATACTAGTCCATAGGTTAAGAAATGTGTTTATTCAGCATTTTGAATAGGAATCATCATCTTGGATAGAAATATTATAGGTATCTTATCTTCGAACAATCTGTTGTCAATTTAAGATTGCATTCTCTTAAAGCTCTTAAGCCAGCCAATTATAAAGCGCCATCTATGTAGTTAAAAACTTTCGTATTTTATTTATAACTAATGCAAATTTATGTAAATATTTAATGAATATTTTCTTAACGTTTAAGCCAAAAGACAGCTATTATGTTATAAATAGCTGCAAAAATGGGTGACTAATGACTTTTAACATTTACAATATTTTTAATAAATATATAAAAGAAATATTAACCTTTGACATTTCAACTATGAAATAAAGAAAATCGTTTAAAGTTTTAAACGTAATTTGTTGTAGCACTTTTATAATTAAATAAACCAACAACAACAAAAACAACAAAGTGTGAATGAGTAATTTACACAGATCAGTGTTTTTTTGTAGGTTTTGCTGCTGGGTCAATGGCCCAAAATCTCTATAATCGGCCTCAAATGTTCCACATTATTATTATTATTATGAGCGAGTGCTCGTGTTTTGTTTACTATTACGCTCTTTGTATGTATGTGTGTTTTTTATAAAGTTTCTTCTTCAGTTGTTTGGTTTATGCTATTTTTTATAAATTTTGTGTAAATATTTCTCTTTTAATTACTATCTTTTATTAAAAAAAAACTTTTGTATCCAAAAAAAAAAAAAAACGTTTATGTTTTTTAAGTTTATTTTTTTCTTCTTTTTATTATTATTTTTGTTTTTGTTGCTCACAGGTCTTTTGACATTTTGATATTTTTTTCTCTGTACTTTTTCTTTTTGTTTGAAAAGCCGTTTTAGCGCTTACGTCATTTACGAAAATATCCACCAGCAAAACCATCGATTGTTGCTTTTGTTGTTGTTGTTATATTTATTATTGTTGTTATATACTCAACAAACAACAAATACCGCAGAGAGTATCTAGTACTCGTGTACTCGTTCGATATACAAATGAGACATAGAGTAGAGAAATTTTGTTGGTTTTAAAATCATCATGTTGCCAGATAAATTGAAAAGGAACTGATGAAAAATAGTGATTTTTTGTAATTAATTTGAAATCTTCAACATTTCTATAGCTGCATGAAACCTTTAGCATCTGTTTTGAAATTGTTGAGGTTTCTAAAGATGTTACTAAATATGTAAACTTAGATAGTTTTCGCTGCTAATGTTCTCTAGAAGCAGATTAGCTATCATGTATTAGAACTGGAATGGAACATTCATGTTTTCGCTGCTAATCCAATTCTAGAGAAACATTATGTTCTCTAGAAGCATATTAGCTATCATGTATTAGAACAGGAATGGAACATTAGTAAATTCCATATATGAACTTCAATACATTCAATTTATTTATCGAGAAAGCTCGTCAATCCGGAATGCCAAGCTTTTAATTGAACATCTTAAAATCATTCAAGTCAAACTTATGAATTTAAACTCCATATTACACGATTGTCAATCAAATTTGGAAATTTCAAAGTCCTGTTTGAAGAAATGACTTTGCACGGTGGGCTGCATACATTCGATCTTAGGAGATGATTCAGAAATTCAAAGTTTTTCTAACTCTGAATTATCTAAATTTCAGAACATCTCCCAGTTTTTCTACTTTAACGACTGGCAGCTTAGTTGGCATTCAAGGAGACATCGGATTAGATCGGACATTCGAATTAGATCGAATATTTAAATGCTCTAGCTTAGGAAGCTTCAATATTGTTTTCAGTCAAGGAAACGAAGAGAATAAAGTCGATAGAAAGCATTGAAGAATATGAATAGAATGACCAAATGCTCTAGCTTGAGAAGTTACAATATTGTTTTTAATTACGAATATGGAGTTGCAGTCATCATTAGTGAGATGATTCGGGTTAATAATATGCAAAGGGTTATAGTCGACTAAGAGAAAAAAATTGATAGAAAGTTTTGGAGAACTTGAAGAGCTTTGAAGAACTAAACGAGTCATCTTGCCTGTCTGAGTCCTGATGTTGACTATCAGTGGCGTAGAATTCGATTTAACATACGAATCGCATTTTGCGTTAATGTATCCTTTGGTATCTGTTGTGCGTTCCTTAACCAGCGTCTCAGGAGGAAATCAACCCATTACCTCCCTACTATTAGACTTGAACTTTAAACACCATTAAGGTCCTCCTCTTTATAAGATATCGGAAGAGCAAAACCTTCGATATCGAAAACAAATTGTAAACTCCGGGTCCTTCTCTTTATAACATATGGAAAGAGTATTACTTTCGATATCGAAAACATATTGTAAACTCCAGGAGTAGTTTAACAATACAGGAGTATGAGAATTACTCTAGACTAATACTCTTCGATTAATATTATCGGTTTAAAAACGCCAAAATACCCTTTACTTATTCTATACATCTGGCAATATTGTTATTAGTAGTATAACTACTACTCCATCTCCTCTACAACGTCGTCGCCTTTGTTGTGTTCCTCACTTTATTTCCAACAAACGAAGAGGTAAAACAAATTCAGGGGGACAAATCCGCCATGTGTGTGTGTGTGCATGTGTGTTTTTGACTATGGAGGCACGAGTTTTTATTTGTACTCGTAGTTATGTTGATATTTTATATCGATTTTTTAATTCAATTTTTTTTCATGCTATATTTATTTCAATTTCAATTCTGACTAGATTTTAAATAGGAAAAAAAGTTCAAATGAGAATTTTTAATTTTACCTGAAAAAGATTTTTGCAGTTTTCATATTAGTTTTAAAGCAAAAATCCGTAATATTTGACAGCTAACTTAGATATTTCTTACAGTACAATAAAGCTGATGATGATGTTGATTAATTAATTTAATATCAACAAACATATGTTTCCTTTTTGGTGTGTGAATGTTTTTTAAATTTAATTTAATTGTTTTCTTTTAAATATTACACATACTTTTGTTGATTGAACATGAATTTATTGATATATTGTTTTATAAAAACAACAACATTAGCACGGAACAATGAACACTGAACGCAAATTCAGGCATGAATCACCCAACAACAATAAAAAAATATATAATTGACAAATATATTTGTTTTTAACACACAACAACTTTATTTATTTTTATTATTATATTTTCTTCCATATTTATTTTAATCATCAACTTTTCTTTTTTAATATTTTGACACAAACATTGTTTTTCTCTTGTTGTTGTGTTGAGAACTGACAAGGAATATATATGGAGGCTTAAGATTTTTCCTCTGAGCAAATTTTTGTTTTTTTCTATCAGACAAGACAAGGAAATATTGTTTTGTTCAAGAATTTATTTTATATTAAATTAAAATAACAAAAACAGCCACAAAAAACGTTTTGCGATAATTTTTTTTTTATAAAACAGAACTAAATTAACAAACACACGCACTCAAGAGAATGTGTTACTCTACACCACATACAACAAAGACACAACGGTTCCCTGTTTGACAGCTGAAAACAAACTGAATAGAAAGAAGAATACTTTCATATGGCAAGGGTGTCAAATTGTCAAAACAAAGACTAGAAATCAAATAGTGTTGCCATACATTAAGCACAATTAAGAAATAAACAATCGTTTATAGATATTAAAATGCATTAAAAAATAATTCTTGTTGATATCGAACCAAACATAACCCCCCCACCAACTTTAGAATTAAAGAATTCATTTTGTTATTGTTGGCAACTATAGCAAATAAGAATTAAACAACCCTGTTTTACTACTTTACACTGCTTTATCAACACAAGATAACACAATGTTTCCATAAAACTCACCGCAGACAACAATCAACAAACACCAACGAACAACACTAGATGGCAGTCGTCAAAGATTTTCACTATTTTCTCAATTTAAGTTTCTCATATAAAAATCAATTTATGGCGGGAAATATGAGTGATCACAGATTTTCACTCTTTTGTCGATTGGAGAGTTATTAAAGGAGTTACAGCCGATTTTATGTTTTTCATATAAAAATCGATTTTTAGAGGGAAATATGAGTGATCACAGATTTTCACTCTATTAAATCTATTTTTAGAGGGAAATATGAGGGATCACAGATTTTCACTCTTCTGTCGATTGGAGCTGTATTTAAGGAGTTACAGCCGATTTTATGTTCTTCATATAAAAATCGATCTATGGCGGGAAATATGAGTGATCACAGATTTTCACTGGTTTTCACTCTTTTGTCGATTGGAGCGTTATTTAAGGAGTTACAGCCGATTTTTGGTGGAAAATATAAGTGATCACAGATTTTCACTCTTTTGTCGATTGGAGCGTTATTTAAGGAGTTACAGCCGATTTTATGTTTTTCATATAAAAATCTATTTTTGGTGGGAAATATGAGTGATTACAGATTTTCACTCTTTTGTCGATTGGAGCGTTATTTAAGGAGTTACAGCCGATTTTATGTTTTTCATATAAAAATCGATTTTTAGAGGGAAATATGAGTGATCACAGATTTTCACTCTTTTCTCGATTAGAGCGTTATTTAAGGAACTACAGCCGATTTTATGTTTTTCATATAAAAATCGATTTTTAAAGGGAAATATGAGTGATCACAGATTTTCACTCTTTTGTCGATTGGAGCGTTATTTAAGGAGTTACAGCCGATTTTATGTTTTTCATATAAAAATCGATTTTTAGTGAGAAATATGAGTGATCACAGATCTTCACTCTTTTGTCGATTGGAGCGTTATTTAAGGAGTTACAGCTGATTTTATGTTTTTTATATAAAAATCAATTTTTAGAGGGAAATATGAGTGATCACAGATTTTCACTCTTTTGTCGATTGGAGCGTTATTTAAGGAGTTAAAGCCGATTTTATATTTCTCATATAAAAATCGATTTTTGGTGGGAAATATGAGTGATCACAGATATTCACTCTTTTGTCGATTGGAGCGTTATTTAAGGAGTTACAGCTGATTTTATGTTTTTCATATAAAAATCGATTTTTAGTGGGAAATATGAGTGATCGCAGATTTTCACTCTTTTGTCGATTGGAGCCTTATTTAAAGAACTACAGCCGATTTTATGTTTTTCATATAAATATGAGTGATCACAGATTTTCACTCTTTTGTCGATTTGAGCGTTCATATAAAAATCGATTTTTGGTGGGAAATAAGAGTGATCACAGATTTTTTGTGAATTGTAGCGTTATTTAAGGAGTTACAGCCGATTTTATGTTTTTTTATAAAAGAATCGATTTTTAGAGGGAAATATGAGTGATCACAGATTTTCACCCTTTTCTTGATTAGAGCGTTATTTAAGGAACTACAGCCGATTTTATATTTTTCATATAAAAATCGATTTTTGGTGGGAAATATGAGTGATCACAGATTTTCACTCTTTTCTCAATTGGAGCGTTATTTAAGGAACTACAGCCGATTTTATATTTTTCATATAAAAATCGATTTTTTGTGGGAAATATAAGTGATCACAGATTTTCTCTCTTTTGTCGATTGGAGCGTTATTTAAGGAGTTACAGCCGATTTTATGTTTTTCATATAAAAATCGATTTTTGGTTTTTGTCGATTGGAGCGTTATTTAAGGAGTTATAGCCGATTTTATGTTTTTCATATAAAGATCGATTTTTTGTGGGAAATATGAGTGATCACAGATTTTCCCTCTTTTGTCGATTGGAGCGTTATTTAAGGAGTTACAGCCGATTTTATGCTTTTCATATAAAAATCGATTTTTTGTGGGAAATATGAGTGATCACAGATTTTCACTCTTTTGTCGATTGGAGCGTTATTTAAGGAGTTACAGCTGATTTTATGTTTTTCATATAAAAATCGATTTTTGGTGGGAAATATGAGTGATCACAGATTTTCACTCTTTTGTCGATTGGAGCGTTATTTAAGGAGTTACAGCCGATTTTATGTTTTTCATATAAAAATCGATTTTTAGTGGGAAATATGAGTGATCACAGATTTTCACTCTTTTGTCGATTGGAGCCTTATTTAAAGAACTACAGCCGATTTTATGTTTTTCATATAAATATGAGTGATCACAGATTTTCACTCTTTTGTCGATTGGAGCGTTACTTAGGTTTTTCTGAGTGATCACAGATTTTCACTCTTTTGTCGATTGGAGCCTTATTTAAAGAACTACAGCCGATTTTATGTTTTTCATATAAATATGAGTGATCACAGATTTTCACTCTTTTGTCGATTGGAGCGTTACTTAGGTTTTTCTGAGTGATCACAGATTTTTACTCTTTTGTCGATTGGAGCGTTATTTAAGGAGTTACAGCCGATTTTATGTTCTTCATATAAAAATCGATTTTTGGTGGGAAATATGAGTGATCTCAGATTTTCACTCTTTTGTCGATTGGAGCGTTATTTAAGGAGTTATAGCCGATTTTATGTTTTTCATATAAAAATCGATTTTTAGAGGGAAATATGAGTGATCACAGATTTTCACTCTTTTGTCGATTGGAGCGTTATTTAAGGAGTTACAGCCGATTTTATGTTTTTCATATTTGGTGGGAAATATGAGTGATCACAGATTTTCACTCTTTTGTCGATTGGAGCGTTATTTAAAGAACTACAGCCGATTTTATGTTTTTCATGTAAAAATCGATTTTTAGTGGGAAATATGAGTGATCACAGATTTTCACACTTTTGTCGATTGGAGCCTTATTTAAAGAAGGCCGATTTTATGTTTTTCATATAAATATGAGTGATCACAGATTTTCACTCTATTGTCGATTGGAGCGTTACTTATGTTTTTCTGAGTGATCACAGATTTTCACTTTTTTGTCGATTGGAGCGTTATTTAAGGAGTTGTAGCCGATTTTATGTTTTTCATATAAAAATCGATTTTTGGTTGGAAATATGAGTGATCACAGATTTTCACTCTTTTGTCAATTGGAGCGTTATTTAAGGAGTTACAGCCGATTTTATGTTTTTTATATAAAAATCGATTTTTGGTGGGATCACAGATTTTCACTCTTTTCTTGATTAGAGCGTTATTTAAGGAACTACAGCCGATTTTATGTTTTTCATATAAAAATAGATTTTTGGTGGGAAATATGAGTGATCACAGATTTTCACTCTTTTGTGAATTGGAGCGTTATTTAAGGAGTTACAGCCGATTTTATGTTTTTTATAAAAGATTCGATTTTTAGAGGGAAATGTGAGTGATCACAGATTTTCACTCTTTTGTCGATTGGAGCGTTATTTAAGGAGTTACAGCCGATTTTATGTTTTTCATATTTGGTGGGAAATATGAGTGATCACAGATTTTTACTCTTTTGTCGATTGGAGCGTTATTTAAAGAACTACAGCCGATTTTATGTTTTTCATATAAAAATCGTTTTTTAGTGGGAAATATGAGTGATCACAGATTTTCACTTTTTTGTCGATTGGAGCGTTATTTAAAGAACTACAGCCGATTTTATGTTTTTCATATAAATATGAGTGATCACAGATTTTCACTCTTTTGTCGATTGGAGCGTTATTTAAAGAACTACGCCGATTTTATGTTTTTCATATAAAAATCGATTTTTGGTGGGAAATATAAGTGATCACAGATTTTTACTCTTTTGTCGATTGGAGCGTTATTTAAAGAACTACAGCCGATTTTATGTTTTTCATATAAAAATCGATTTTTGGTGGGAAATATGAGTGATCTCAGATTTTCACTCTTTTGTCGATTGGAGCGTTATTTAAGGAGTTATAGCCGATTTTATGTTTTTCATATAAAAATCGATTTTTAGAGGGAAATATGAGTGATCACAGATTTTCACTCTTTTGTGAATTGGAGCGTTATTTAAGGAGTTACAGCCGATTTTATGTTTTTTATAAAAGATTCGATTTTTAGAGGGAAATGTGAGTGATCACAGATTTTCACTCTTTTGTCGATTGGAGCGTTATTTAAGGAGTTACAGCCGATTTTATGTTTTTCATATTTGGTGGGAAATATGAGTGATCACAGATTTTCACTCTTTTGTCGATTGGAGCGTTATTTAAAGAACTACAGCCGATTTTATGTTTTTCATATAAAAATCGATTTTTAGTGGGAAATATGAGTGATCACAGATTTTCACTCTTTTGTCGATTGGAGCCTTATTTAAAGAAGGCCGATTTTATGTTTTTCATATAAATATGAGTGATCACAGATTTTCACACTATTGTCGATTGGAGCGTTACTTATGTTTTTCTGAGTGATCACAGATTTTCACTTTTTTGTCGATTGGAGCGTTATTTAAGGAGTTGTAGCCGATTTTATGTTTTTCATATAAAAATCGATTTTTGGTTGGAAATATGAGTGATCACAGATTTTCACTCTTTTGTCGATTGGAGCGTTATTTAAGGAGTTACAGCCGATTTTATGTTTTTCATATCGATTCGATTTTTGGTGGGATCACAGATTTTCACTCTTTTCTTGATTAGAGCGTTATTTAAGGAACTACAGCCGATTTTATGTTTTTCATATAAAAATCGATTTTTGGTGGGAAATATGAGTGATAACAGATTTTCATTCTTTTGTCGATTGGAGCATTATTTAAGGAACTACAGCGGATTTTATGTTTTTCATATAAAAATCGATTTTTTGTGGGAAATATGAGTGATCACAGATTTTCACTGTTTTCTCGATTCGAGCGTTATTTAAGGAACTACAGCCGATTTTATATTTTTCATCATGTTGCATTAAAATATAAAAAATAATAACAGACAAAACAATTAATCCATTTGCAAAATTGTTTTTAAACCAACAAAAGCTTTAAACAGTTTGACGTTGATGCTAAAAACACATCCAGGACTATTGTTTTCCTCTACAATCATACATTCATATGTGTATGTGTAAGTATGTGAGGGTAAGTGTTGTGTAAGTTGGTGTTTTTATTGTCATTTTACACATTATTATTATTTTGTTTTAGTAATTTCTTAATTACTAATGATGATGACTAGGTTGATGATGACGTTAAAAACGTTGTATGTGACGCCTGTTTGCTACTTGGCCATGGATTAACTTTTTTTACGGAGACTTAACTTTTTCTATTTATTTCTTGACTATTTTAAGTTGGGGGTTGCATTGTTTTGTGCTGTGAGTCCGCTTCCTTAATTGCAATTAACTGCCAAATTAATGGCAGTCAAGAGAAAAGCATATGAGAATGTATGCATGTATATGTATGTATGTGAGTATTACTTGGATGCCTCTTAATTGTAGCATCTAAACTTTTTACCTTCTTTTAATGGACTCACAGCACTTAACTTGTTTGTTGTTGTTTTTTTCTTTTAACAACAAAATTCATTATTTTAAAGCAACATTATGCGGGACTGAAACAATA
>NC_060950.1:69051537-69061537 GCF_022045245.1 Lucilia cuprina | reverse complement strand
AGCACTTTTTCTTAATTAAAATATGTTTTTATTTTTATTAATATTTTCTTAATGAGTAAGAGCCCTGAAATTAATGTCGAAATTAATAGAGGTTTCTTTTTATAAGTCTCATAAATTAAATAAAAATTTTTAAACAATATAACTGATTTCAAGATTTTTTCTGTTTTATAACTATATGTGTGTACATAAGTGTAATTGGATTATTTTAAGGAAAGAAATCCAAATTTTTATGTTTAATTTAAACACAATAAAACCTTAATCAGGACATCAAATGTTATGTTAAAAGGCCTTTAAGGAAAATATGAAACATTGCAATAAGGTACCAGCTACAAATTAAATTTATAAAGTTATAAAAGCTAACAACTGCAACAATTATGCTTAGAGTATGCAAGGGGGTTAGTTAGAGAAATGGGAGAACGCGTGTGTTGGTGTGTATGTGTCTGTGGTCAGTAATTGAATTACGAAATCTAAAGCCGAGTTAAACTCAAAGGAAAAAAGGGTTTTCTGTTGCTAACATGATGGTTAAGACAAGATTTACTTCATGTAATCATATATTGTACCTGTTTTCTACTTGCAACATAAAATTTTTTCAGCAACATGTTAAATTATGCAAAGTAAACAACAAACATCATTTATTTTGTATTATTATAAGTTGTTGGTTGTTTATTTTTGTTGTTGTATTACTAAGGAGTTGGGTGGGGGTGTATAGGGTGTTGTTATCTAAATTGTAGTTTAACTAAGAGTGTGAGTGTGATGTTGTTTGTTTTTTTTTTTGCTATTTTATCCCGTAGGCGTTAACTTGTAGCATTAAGTTGCAAATTGAATTATTTAAACATTAACTTTTATTTATTTTAAGGGTTGTATGAACGAACGCTTCGGGCTATATATTTTTCAGCTAGTTTTATTGTTGTTGTTGTTCTTGTTGTGCAAGCCAGATTTACTGCTGTTGATGGTGAGTTGCAGCATGTTTGTGTGTGTGTGTATTTGCTTGTCTATTTAAGAATATGTTTAATGTCCAATTAAATTACAAGCATCGTCGATTTTTCGAAATTAATCTTTTTTCATTGTGGGAACTAAATATTTTCTTTCTGAGATTTGTGTTTTTCAATAAAACAGGGATGGAAAATGAAGAAATTTTGTTCGTCATTAAATTGGCATTTTCTATGTAACTTCACAAAATGTTCTTATTTAGCTATATTCGAAAATTCGAACTGAAATTCGAAAAAATTTTAAAAAATGCAAAAACTTTCATTGAAATGTTAAGATTCTAAAATCATTTGAATTTTTGCAAATTTAAACTAATTTTCGAATTTCGAAATTATAAATTTTGCAGAAATTCTCAAAATTTTGTTAAATTTGTATTGCATTTTTAATGTAGTTTCTGAATATGTGCGTTGTTTTCAATGTTCGAAAATTTTAATTGTATTTGCAATGTAGTTTAATATTTTGTGTGTTGTTTGCTATGTTTGACAATTCGAAGTTATGTTCGAAAATTTTATGAATGTTGGGACCTTGTGCCGTTTGTTTTGATCAAAGCAAACGGGGCAAGGTCTGGACTATAAGCAATACTACTTCATCGGATATTTGTATTGTAACATGTATCCGAGAGTTTTCCGCTTTTATGTCTTAACAAAGCTCTCTTTAAACGAATGTTTTCTTCGATGGTGTGGCCATGGTTCAGCGGCTCATAAAATACATAATACTTTTAACTCCGTCAAATACAGAACATTATCATATCGCCATAGATCTTTGGTCTTGGTGTCGATGATTCTTTTTGATCGGGGCTCTATATACGATCTCTTAGACTTTAGGTTATCGTAATCTAACTTTATCGCAATCAATACTTTGTCTCCAAACTCTTTTATCTAACAAGGCCGATCTTTTGTCTAATAAGGCCGATCTTCCATAACAAAATCACACCTTCTGAATCGCACAAACCATCTCTCGTACATTGCAAATCATGAAACACTTTCTCCATAAACTTCGGTGAGCAATCAGTGAACTTCAACGTCACTTTTTTAATGCTTCTAAAGCAAACAACAAAAATGTTTGTTGTTCACACTGTGAACTCTTTAAAACGCGCGAGATTCTCTTATTTTTGACTTGTACATCCAATATCTATTAGTTTTAATACCTTCAACACTTTGAGAACATATCACAGTTTAAATAAGTTTTTTTTTTTTTTTTAAATCACTTAAGTTAACTAAAAACGTTGACAACACCTCAAACCAATCCCGTAAATCTCATAAATAATGTTTTTTAAAGCTTAAAACTAAAAAACAGACATGGTAAACTAAATAGCAACAGAAATACATAAGCAAATAAAAGAAACATCAACCCTTTCCTCTAAAGCTTTTGACAAATATCTACACAATTTCCTTTTCTAACATCATATATATAAATCTTTTAAAATCTTTGCTATTTTCTTTAGCTCTGCTGTAATACAACTAATATGTATATATGTTTAATGTCACCCTTTATCCTTAATCTTAAATTTACACTTACTTACTGTTTCAACCATTTCCCTTCGTTGGCAGTTGGACGGACAGTGACATGACATTTCTAAAATTCAAGATATGTTGCTGTCATTGTTGGTCTTATGCCACGCGTTCCAACAGACACGTGACCAAAACTAAAACTCCCCATATAAATACATACATACATACATCTGTATATTGTAAAATCCCAAACATTGTCACTCGCTACTTTAAATTTAAATCTAATCAAATTGATTTCCTTTAAGCTTTATTACAATTTTTACTTTTGGTTTTATGCCTTTAAGGGGACAAAGGACTCACTTAATTTAATGTTGTCACCCAATATCAGAAAAAAAATAAACGTAAAGAAAATGTAAATGAAACGCCCTTTCTAACCCTAGACATAGAGCAGTTGTATTGCCACCTTCTCTATTAGGCTTTAGCAATGAAACTCACGTGTAGATTTGTTGTAGTTGTTGCTGTTGTTTATTGTAGAGACAAGTGTTGTGACAACATTTATCGATGGGTTGTCGTTGTGTTGTGTATTATGTTAAAATGCAAATGTATTTATTGAATTGTTGATATTGTTGTTTGCGTTCCTCTTTTTTATGGTAAGAGACATAAACGTGTTGTTATAACATAATTATTTGACTAAATTAGTTAAATTTATATCCGCCTTTGGCAGTTAGTAGCTTTTTTTTGGGAGACTTAATCGTTTTATTAAGTTAATTATTTTATTAGTTATTAAACACATAATTTTAGACAAGCATGACGGAATAGAGTTCTTCTCTTATAAATTTTTTTTTTTTTTATAAACTATATTCATATTTCCGATATTTAGCTTCAAAATTCGATCTCTTTCTACTTGTTCGAAGTTCTGTTTGAAACGCAACGATCTCACAAGTAAGCTGTGATCTCTCAAGTGAGCTCACTTGTACTCTTGTTTCACACATACGTATGCTCTTATCTGTATGAGAAACAAGAAAAACTAGTCAGATAACTAATCTCTGCCTTTCACTGTTCTTGAATGAACTGATGAGAGTTTTTTAAAATTGTATTGATTATTTGATTACGAAAAAGATTACTCTCACAATTGGCTCATTGCTTTGAGAACAGATGATAGAGAAACAGAAAAACTAGTCAGAGAACTAATCTCTGCCTTTCACTGTTATTTAATGAACTGATGAGAGTTTTTTAAAATTGTATTGATTTCGAAAAAGATTACTCTCATAATTGGCTCATTGCTTTGAGAATACATGAATACATGCCGAAACTATAGCAAGCGCAAGTGTTGTCCTCAAAAAATAAGATTTTATACGGATTTGGTAAAAGTAGTTTTAGTAAAATATTGTTCTCAAAAGCCGGTCACCAATGATAATTATTCATATGTTGGAATTGCAATGCAAGAGCTTAATCAGGAGAAATTTTAAGTTCTTTACTATCAGAGAAACTTAGAAGCATGTCTATTAGTAAGTTGACTGATCAAACTGCTCAAAATTGGATTTAGTGAACTTATATTCCAAGATTTTGGCCTGCAGTAACCAAAATCGAAATTATTTGATATAAATGCGGGAATCGGTATTAAATATAAATCATACATTATAGAAGATTGAGATTAGTAGTGTTTCTAAGCTGGACCTGACAAGACAACTCCTAACAACTTTGAAATTGAGAGTTTGTCTTAGTATTCATCATTGCATTGCTTTTAAGGGAATTGAAGAAAGTCTGGAAATTGAAACACGCATCATATTGCATTGTTCTTATAATAAATTTAAAAGATCGGTATCGAAAATTAAATGTTATAGAAAATTAAAAATGGCTCTCCTTAGTAAAAAGAGAACTCAAAGAAAGCAGTTGGATATAGCTAGAAAACTCTTTGGCCTTGCTATTTTAGAATCGGGAGCTTGCTTACGGATTCATTGCAAAATTCTATAATTGTTTTCTCAAAATTTTGAATTGCAGAAGACATTGATGATAAAATACGAAAGTCTGTTTTATACACCAGCACTTCTACAAATGGAGATCCATGCTGGTTCATTTAAAGACAGAGAGTCCCAGAGAGTTGGATGTGGCAAGAGAACTCTTTGTTATTACTAATTTCCAATTGAGAGCTTGCCTACGAATTCATGACATAAAAATGTAGTTTTCTTCCAAACTCTGAATTGAATTGGCTCTTTTCTGCATAATTTAAAGTTAAATTCTCAAAGAATAAGGGAAATTTAAATTATCGTTAACGAATTATTGAAGATTGAGAGAGCTTCCACTTATTATTGATAAGAACTAGACTCTTTCTTTGAAGATGGAAACGATGAATAGACTATGATCGCGGCGTTATAACGTTAAAGGAAGTTGTACAGTTAATGTCTGAGAGCAACACAGATCCAATAGATCCTACTATGTACATAATAATTGGGAACTTGAAAAATGTAACTGAAGTCTACTGATGAATTAGAGATCGTGTTTAGCTGATCTGGGAAGTGACGTGTCATAGCGTTAAGTGACAAGTCCATGGATGTTATGACATAACGAAAAGGATTCATAGTGTTCATAGACATTGTTACTCCTTTAAAACCAAGTCTACCGATGAATTAAAGAGCAAGTTAAGTTGCTCTATGAGGCGAAGTGTCACAATATTTATGGACATGACAAACAAGTGTCACAGAGTCTATGGACATTGTGACACATTTAAAATAGAAATGTATTTGAAATTTTGTTTAGAATTTAGTAAAGGGACACTATTATCCCGATGATAATTGTTTCTAAATTTGGTGTATATTTCATTCCGGATAGCTGACCTTTGGCCGAACGCTTTGATTTCAAAATTAAGACTTCTTTGATAAATGATAACTAGTTAAGGCTTAGTATAGTATCTCCATTATACTGTATTCTTTTGCATAATTTGTTAAGGGCATTTCAAATTGAGGCGGATCGAGGTTGTTGAGGTGTTCTGTTCGTTTTATGTGCAATCAAGCTTCTGTCAACAAATCTTGAACTTGCAGCTACGTTCCAATTTGATCATTGTTAAGAATACTGAGGCGTCTCAAATTAAGGCGGAGCGAAGCTGTTGAACTATTCTGTTACGTTTTATGTGAAATCAAGCTTCAGACAACAAATTTTGAACTTGCAACTATGTGGCATAACGCCGTTTTGTGGTAATTTTGGAATTCTTGTTTCAACATTATCAATATAGTTTCTTTCTCCGTGTAATCGTTAAAACTTGATCTTGACAAAATGATGCTGAACAAAGTTGCAAGAATATTCTGTAAAAATTAAGGTTAAAGTGCAACTCTTGACCAATTATATGGATGATATATCTCAGTTGTATAGAACATTGAAAATTTGCTCTGTTTGCAAGTAAAGCTTTAATTTTGTACTTGTAATTAAATCTGTTTCTCAAGCTCTTTTCTCTAAAGTCCTTCTGTTATATTTCATGAGTATAAACCTAATTAAGGACATTAGCAAACTTGTACAATAATTTCTCAAGTAGTAAAAGCTATTAGTGTTTTAGAGTGTAAAGCATTACAAAATTGAATTGAACTGAAATTATTATGAAAATAAAATCTATTTAGTTCTTTTTTGTCACAAAATTAATGTTATTTTCAGATTCACATATACAATAAATATAAATAGTACGTGCATATTAAAAACAATTTACATGTCTTATGTGAGAAAAGAGAATAAATATTAAAAAAACCTGTCTGTCATTCACATATAGACAAAAATGATTTGCTTTGGTGCTGTTTAGATTGCTGCCGTTGTCGTTGGACACGTTTTTGCTTAATGGAGTTGTTGCCTGTTCGCTTGCTTGAGTTCGAGTAGCGTGAATTTAAATTAAATTAAGTTAAATTAAATAAATTGTAACATTTTTATTAAGACCCATTAAGGAGGCATCAGCCAGCCAACCAAGCGTTTGTATGAAACAAACGTGCATTAGCTTGATGTTCTTCGCTCGGTTTTATTAAGAGTTTTTCTTCGTAATTTTTTTTTTGTGTTTTTTTTTAGAGAACTGATGCTGCAGCTACTTACTAATACTACTTCTAAAGCTTTGTATATGTGTGTATGCGATGTGTGATACATCTTATGCATTGCGCTCACTCAAGTGTTTCATGTGAGTCCTAAAGCGTTCAAATCTCTGAAAGGGTTTAGTGTTCCGCATACGTTTCACATAACACTTCAAATCAATTGAAATGTTGATATGTCGACCACTTAGAATACAACATACATATACATACACACACACACATACCCCAACTTATACATAAGGATAAGAACATTTTCGTAACGTTACGCAAGTGTTGCAAGTATGTTAGTTAAGTGTATCAAAATCTTGCTTATATAGAAAGAAGTGTTAAGCAAAAAATAAAAAAAAAAAACCAGAAAACCTCTAGTTTGAAGTACAAGAGAAAGATGTCGAAACAGCTCTTAATATTAGTTGGGGCATGCCACGTACCAGAACACATGCAAACACACACACACACATAATAATAAATACAAAAAAAACTTTAAATTAAATTTTTTTAAATTGTAATTTAATAGACTATTTTAAAAAATTTCATTTATTTATTTTCTTTACAGCTCCAGTTGCTGAGCTGTTGCCAGCATTTTATTATCATTATGGTGGAGGTGAGCTTTTCAAATAAATCTACAAAATCCTTATTACGCATTTTGACTTTTTATAAATTTTTTTATTATAAAAGTGTAAATAATTTTTTTTTAAAATTTCTTGTTGTTTAAGTTTTTCATTTGTATGGTAAAATGAAATTTTTTGGCCAGTAGGTTTTGGTGGGTTTATTATCTTAGCGCGTTAAAAAATAATAATTTTTTTTCAGGAAAAAAAAAAGAAATATAAAACAGGAACTCAAGTATTCTTGAAAATGCAAGCGCTTCGCCGCGTTTTTATGATGTTGTTGATGATGATGATTATGATGAGTTGTTGATGACGATGATGTTGCAGCTTGTACTTGAAACAACTCGGCACTCTTAAATGAAGTTTGCTACACTGTGTTGATTTTTTTTTATGCTTTCCTGGGGTTTGAGTTGGCTGTGGTTTCTCCACTCTCTAATTTTGTCTAAACTTGCTTTAGCTTTCGTATAACAACGCTTTTTTAAAATACAAATTTTAAATTTATCATACACCCTATTTAAACATAGAGTAACAAAAAGTTCTTTGCATTTTAAAACATAAAATTTCAAATTAAAGTTATATAAAACTGAAAGCTTTATATAAACTGAAAGCTTTAGATAAAACTTAAGCTTTTCAATTAAAAAAGTAGGCAGGAAAATTGCTAAAGAAATTTATTCATTTAGCATCAATTAAAACTCGGTTTATTACCGCTTAGAAGCTTTTATAAACTTTTTACTTCCAAAACAATTGAAAGCTTTACTTTTAAGTTTTCAATTAAAAAGTGAAGAAAAGTTTTCTTTTAACCAAATACCTCTTCAGTAGAAATTATGCAGGAAAATTGCGAAAGAAATTTCTTTATGCCGTTGCAATGAAAGCTCTGTTCTTTACCGCAAAAAAGCTTTTCTGTAAATAATAATTTTATCAATAAAAAGTAGTTCTGTAAAGAAATTATTGTTCACCACAATGTTTTGCAATAAGTATGCGGAAAATTACAAAAGCTTTTAACAAAAAAGCTTTTTTTTAAAAACAAAAAAACTTTAGAAAGCTATTTACAAAACAAAACTTTTGAAGAGCTTTAATTGATAGAAACTTACAAAAAAACTTAATAAAACGAAGCTATTTATAAAACTTTAGGAAAGCTTTTTACAAAAATAAACATTTAAAATGCTCTTTGAAAAAGTCAATTAAAAGCTTTAAAAAAAAATTAACAAAATAATCCCAAAAAGAATAAATAACAAAAAAACTTTTACAAAAAAGCTTTTAATATAAAAACACATTTAACAAAAAAGCTTTTAATATAGAACCCCATTTAACAAAAGAGCTTTATTCCAAAAAGCTATTGAAAAGCTTTATTTTGTAAAAGTCAAGTCTTTAGTCAATGTAGGACTTTAAAAATTCGTCTTTAATATACACTTTCAGTCCCTACTCCATTTATAGCGGTTTGTATATGTGTATTTGTTAGATTTTTGTGTAAATAACTCAAGTGCTTCAAAGTGGCAGGATTTAATCACAATTTGTAGGTTTGTTCAAATTGTGTTTATTCCTTTAGCTTCTTTACTCCTTCCATTTTATTTATTGTTGCTATTGCAATATAATACACTTCAAATATTGATTCATATTAAAAATGTGTATTTTATTCTTTACAAAATTTCGACCCACAAAAAAAAAAGAGACGAAAAAACAAATATCTTAAGTTACAGTTGTAAATTAAAAATAAATTTGTTAAAATAACAAAATTTTCAATAAACAAATAATAATGTCATCATCAGCAACATCTATAGACAATTATTAACATTCCCGTCTTCCACATACAAAATATGTGACCAAACTAATGACGTTATTGTTTATTTTAGAAAACAGCTGCTGTTTGTCGCACAAACAATTTAAAATGTTTTTTGAGTTTGTTTATTTTTCTATAAAAAAAATTATTAGTTAAGTGTATCAAAATACAAACTTAAAAACTTTTGACATTTAACGGATACAAACAGTTTTGATTTTTTATAATTTTTTTTCGTTTTTGGGGAAAGTGTACAATTGTGGCCTCGTGCGAAAGTGACAAATCGCGATTTCCTTATTTAGTTTCGCATTTCTTTTTTGCATATTTTCCTTTTTCTATTATTATGACTTTAAAATATTGTTTGATGGTGAAAGTTCATGAGTCAAAGGGGAAAAAACTAAATTTGTTTTTCTACAACATCCTTTATAATCTTTTTAACAAATTTTTACATACACATTGGTAAGCATTTTTATTTACATGAAATGTAACAAACACCTATGCATGCCCGCCGGAAGTTGGCTCAAGTCTTGTTCGTTGTAAGAGTGTATGTGTGTCTGTCTGTTAGTGTGTAAACAGCAATAATGCCGCCACTCTTTAACCACATGTATTTTCCGTGTTTTTCATCTTCAAAATTTTCTTATAGAAAATCTATTGTTAAACTCATGTGAGTGTGTAAGACAAGTTTTCTAACGCATAAAAAAGTTCGCCTTCCTACACACCTACGTACGTACATTTGTATGTAAGTCTTAGTGATGTTTAAGCGGTTTTGTTGTTAAATAAAAATGCTTTGTTGCGTTTTGACACGTGAAGTTAATTTATTTTCATGTTTAATGTACAAATAGTTATATGGAAAATTTAACAGTGTGACTTTAAGGGAAAAACCTTAATAAGTAGTTAAAGTAAAGGATTAAATAAGTTTTACACCACAGAAGAGAGTTTAATCTAAAGTATAGTTAGTTAGTTAGTCTAGCCTATATATAGTCTGGACTGGTTTAGTCTATAATCTAGTCTATTCTCTAGTCTATAGTCAAGTCTATAGTCTAGTCTATAGTCTAGTCTATAGTCTAGTCTATAGTCTAGTCTATAGTCTAGTCTATAGTCTAGTCTATAGTCTAGTCTATA
>NC_060950.1:69050086-69051437 GCF_022045245.1 Lucilia cuprina | reverse complement strand
AGACTAGACTATAGACTAGACTATAAACTAGACTATAGACTAGACTATAGACTAGACTATAGACTAGACTATAAACTAGACTATAGACTAGACTATAGACTAGACTATTAACTAGAGGACTATGATCTTAATTTTCTCTTAAAATTTCTCTCAATGTACTTCTTCATTTTCTTCCTAAAACATTCAAATATTTTTCCTTGACAATTGTAAAATAATGATGATGACAATAATGCTGATGATTATGATGATGACGTTGCAATAATGACTATAGCGATTCCTTTTACGACTACTTACAATTGTACAACAACATTAGTTAGGTCCATGTTGATGATGTTTATGACGTTGATGTGACAAGCACACAAATACACAAACTCCCTATTCCAACAATCTGGGAGGACTTGTGTGAGAGGGTGGTTAACGAAGAAGGACAAAAGTTTTATATGTTAAAAAAATATTTATTTCAGCTGAGTTTTTTTTTAATTTCTCGTGTCTCCAGCATAAGAACACGAAAAAGGGGTTGCGACTTTTGTCGACTACAAAATACTATGCTTGACGCACATTAAGCTGTGTTTGGTTTTTGCGTGCAAATGGCAGAAAAAATATTAAATAAAAACACATATATTAAGTATTATACTCCCGGGAGTATTTGTAGGATATAAAGTTTCCCAATACTGTTTTCTGGCAGACAAGAAGTTAAAACTTTAAGGAGTACATTGTAAAATCTAAAAACTTAAATTTATTACCAACATAAATTGAATTGTATGATATGATAAGAATAAAAGTAGAAGTCAAAGATTTCGCTTCGTACATGATTTAAGATTAGTAATACAAATAGCAGAATTTCTTTTAAGAAAGAGTAATGGTAGCTTCAATTGTAGTATTTGCAGGAACTGATACAAATGTTAAATGACTATTATATTTAGCCTTGAATTATATTTTTTACGCTGTTATTTGTGCATCGATAATATTTTTTCAATAACTTTCTTTATGATTACAGTGAGTGTGTAAAATAGGCTAGACTATAGTCTAAACAAAAAACTACACTACCTGATTATAACCCTGAATATAGAATTTACTACATTGCAGACAAAACTGGACTATAAACTAGAAAATATACTAGACTATAAACAAGACTAGACTAGAAATATTAGACTAGACTATAGACTAGACTATAGACTAGACTATAGACTAGACTATAGACTAGACTTTAGACTAGACTATAGACTAGACTATAGACTAGACCACAGACTAGACTATAGACTAGACTATAGACTAGACTATAGACTAGACTATAGACTAGACTATAGACTATAGACTAGACTATAGACTAGACTATAGACTAGACTATAGA
>NC_060950.1:69047330-69049986 GCF_022045245.1 Lucilia cuprina | reverse complement strand
AGTCTATAGTCTAGTCTATAGTCTAGTCTATAGTCTAATCTATAGTCTAGTCTATAGTCTAGTCTATAGTCTAGTCTATAGTCTAGTCTATAGTCTAGTCTATGGTCTGGTCTATAGTCTAGTCTATAGTCTAGTCTATGGTCTGGTCTATAGTCTAGTCTATAGTCTAGTCGAGGCTAGTCTATTTTATAGTTTAGTCTATGATCCAGTTTTCTGAAAAAAAATCCTTTTTTCCTACTATATCAAACACATACATATGTATGTATTGTATGTTTATAAATTTACCAACAAACCACAAGTTAAATTTAATATTTAGTAAAGAAAAAAACGAGTACAAAACGAAAGGGGTAAAGAGGCCTACAGGGTACTTTGTTTTATAATGTACAAGTACAACACAAAACTATTTTCGTATTCATAACGTAACAGCAAATATCCCTTTAGCTATTTTAAGCATACAAATATTGGAAAACGTTCATATAGTAGAAATTGTGCTGAATGTAAACAATATAAAAAGTTAAATACATTTTTAATGCATAAAAATTCCAACAAAATCTTTAACAATATTTAGTTAATTCCGATTTTTTTTTGCTCGATATTCTTTGAAAAATAAAAAAAACAAAATTTACTGTTAACAAAACAAACCCTCAATGTTGGTTAACTTATTTGGCTTAACTGTCAAATGAAAAATTTATCAAAATGGAGTTTTTCTCAGAAAAGTTCAACACACACAAGTTAACCAACATATTTAGGAAGGAAAAAACTCGGAGAATTTGTAATGAAACTCATTTATGGTGAGAAGGGGGGCACAACAGCACAAAAAAGGACGCATGCTCCCCTAAAACAACAAATGAAACAAAAACTACTCCACGTTTTTAGTAAAGCTTTCGTGTCTCGTCTAGAGAGAATTTTTATCCTGGAGAGAGTATGTATGTGTGTGTGTTTGCGACTGATGAAATTAACGTTCCAAATTGTTTAAGTGTTAGTAAGTATCATCAGGATTCCTTTTTTTTTGTTTTTCCTACTCATCCAATAAAAACAAAAGAAGTTTTTATCGTATTCGATACAGTTCAATTATGTGTGTATTTTTTTATTATTATTTTTTGTTTGTACTAAAGTAACAAAAAAAATGCTGGCCAAAGGACATGCGTAAATCAAAATGTCGTTGTTGCTTTTTAGGTATTTAAATAGCGTAATTTTGTTGATAGCTTTAACTAAAAGAAATTCTCTTTGCAATAAATCTATAATAGTAAAGGGCATGAATAGAAATCAATTCTTTAAGTTGGGAAATCGTACAAAGAGAAGATTTAGTTTAAGTTTAAATTGAATAAAAAGTTGGAAAAGTTGTCACAACAAAATAACGAAGAGCTTTCAATTTCATTAAAGATAACTAATTAATTGATTTCACCAATTTAGCTGTTTAGTTAGTAAGTTAGTTGGATAGGTAGTTAGTTAGAAAGGTTGCTAGTTAGTTAGTTAGTTAGTTAGTAAGCTATTTTTTTAAAAGAATAACTTTAAGAACAATTTTATAGCAAATCAATCCGAAAATAACTGGACAAATAAATATAAATCAATAAAGAACTACCAACCATTAACACACACAACCAAGGTCGTAAAAATGAAATCTTTCCTACTCTGCTCTCCTTCCTTTATGAAGCAAATATAAAATCTCTAAACATTAATTTACAAAGTAAACGATATGAAAATATTTAAATTTGATTTATGCATTCAAATAATTTAAATATAATTATTCAAATTTTACCAAAAACAACATTTCGAATGCAAACAAAAATTCTCAGCCACCTCAAAGGGGGTGGCAAAGTAAAACCCTCCTCAATCATAGAAAACATACTCACAGATACTTATGTCTACGGCCAAAATAAAAATAGCAACAACTACAACATGAAGTCATTAATTTAATTTATAAGCAATTGTCGCTGTTAACACCCAACTCCCCCTTTTCGACACAAACACACAGCCTTATACAGCAACCAGAAGATACACAACTTATTTATTTATTTGTGAGAATCTTTAGCATCATTAATTTGTTGTTAACTTTATGTACGAGTAGAAAAATTAAAGCTCTTTAGCCGAAAAGTCTATCTAGCTTGTATAAACATAAAATCTATAAAATAATATTGTGGTTCCCAAAGGAATTAACCAACAGAAATATGTTCTACAATAACAAAAACAACAATTACAGCTAACAATTCTATATTTTTTGGGAAGTATGCAGTTGTGAGTGTGAGTTCTCTATCCATTTTTGTGACAACTAAAGGAACACACTTTTGTAGCTAAAGAAGTAAAAGTCCTAGTGAAAATAGCAGAAATGTATTTTAAAGCATTTGCTTTAACTAAAAAATTTTTCATTTCTAAAAACACTTTAAAAATATACTGAAAGAAAAGAAGGAACCATAATAAAACTGAGACTATAAACTAGACTATAGACTAGACTATAGACCAGACTATAGACTGTAGACTGCAGAATAGACTATAGACTAGACTATAGACTAGCCAATAGACTAGACTATAGACTAGACTATAGACTAGTCCATAGACTAGACTATAGACTAGACTATAGACTAGACTATAGACTAGACTATAGACTAGACTAGACTATAGACTAGACTATAGACTAGACTATAGACTAGACTATAGA